>NC_056728.1:1258062275-1258064042 GCF_019279795.1 Protopterus annectens
TCCTTGTTTCACTTAAAATAAAGTTACTGTTTGTCATTTTTGCATTTAAGTTACCTGTAACATATTGTATTTAAGTTACCAGGCACTTGCTCACTAAAGCAATTATATAAGTTAGCACTAAAAAATTAAAAGCACTACACCCTCACAAACTCCCCTTGAGTACCTTGTTCCCCACTGGCCCTTTTTTTTCAATTATAAAGGAATTCCCAATACTATTCTAGCATGTCCAAAGGTCAGTTGTCAATCTCCTCTCCAGTCCAGCTGGTGAATCTGGGAATCTTGAGGCAATGTTACAACTGCCTCATGTACACAGACAACCTCTCCGCCTCCCAACAAATTCCAACACATGTGAGAGATGCATCCATATAGCCAAACTGGAGGCTAAGCTCTCTCAACTCAGTACTGGCATAACCAGTCAGGAGGAGAAGGAAACCACACTCACTACAATTCCATTCTCACATAAACCTACCACGACAGCAAACCAAACACATAAACACACAAAAACATACTCGGAGGCTCTAAATAAAAATCTGCCTAAGCAGCAGAGACCTCCAAAGCAGACACCCAAACAACCGCTACCCCTAAACAAAACACGTGCAACACATAGCTCACAAAGCCAGTGTGCCGAACAGTCACAGCCCTTAAGGCTAAACAACACACCTGCTACACTTGTAATAGGTGACTCTATCGTCAGGCACACTGACATCCCGCTCTCCAGGCTGAACAAGGAGAAGGTCACGGTGAGCTGCCTGTCGGGCGCTAGGATCCGCCACATAACACAAGCACTCAGGTCACTCCAAGGCAAGTACAAATATGATTCAGTCATTGTCCATGCTGGTGTGAATGACCTGAGATGTACCTCCCTGGACTACATGAAAAGAGACATAGAGGAGCTCTCTGAGCATGTGGCCCAGGCCGGTATGACCCTGACCTTGAGTAGCATCTTACCCTCACCAAGAATGATGCCACAATATGAAGACAAGATGATCAATTTCAACAATTGGCTTAAGTATTGGTGTCATTCAAAGGGGATCCAATGCCTGTCAGCCTGGGCTCAACAAGCCACGATGCTTCGCTAGGGACGGTTTGCACCTGTCACCCCTGGGCTTTTGGATATTGGCAAAGGCTCTTGCTACCCCCATAGTGCCTTTTTTAGGCAAGGCTCAAAAGACAAACCCACCTCCATACGTATCACAAGGGATAAGAAACTAAGAGTAATGCTACTCAACGCCAGAAGTCTAAACGTCAAGATGCACACACTCAAAACTCTCCTTAGCATGGAGAACATCGATATCTGTGCAGTAACAGAAACCTGGTTCAAGTCTCCCGAGAGCACCCCAGCACTACCAGGTTATACCTCATACCATGCTTTTCGGCCCCAAAACTTGGACCGAACCACAAAAGGAGGGGGAGTATCAATATTCATCAAAGATACCCACACCTCCAGGTTGGTGGCACAGCACGAAGCATCAGAGACTATCCATGTGCAACTAACAGTGGGTAAAACTGCCTTCCAGTTTATAGCCTGCTACAGACCACCCTCACAAACCCAGGAACCCCACTCGGCTTCCTGAGAACACTGGAAAATATGAGGGTCTCTCCAAACACCATTATATTGGGCGACTTCAACTACCTAAACATAGACTGGGAGCATTACTCTAGCTCCAACACCCTAGCCCAAAGGTTCCTAGAATTTATAAACTCAAATGCTATGGAACAACTTGTTACCACTCCCACAAGAGGGGAAAACATACTGGATCTGATCAT
>NC_056728.1:1258064055-1258071555 GCF_019279795.1 Protopterus annectens
TGAAACTTTTAAAGCCTGAAGGCCTAGGAACCTGAGACATTCCGGTAAAAAATTCAGTGAACTAGCCAAACACAGTACAAACACTCTAACTATGACAGAAAAATTTTCTCTGCTTTGTCTGCTTCTTTTTAAAGGAAGAGAAACTATCACCAGTATAAAGGATCCGAGATCCCTAAATAGAACAGAAGTCACCTAACAATCAAAAAGACCGGGGAAGGCCTTTCCACACAAGAGGTACTTCTAGTCAAGCAACACTCACAACACAAGAATTTACCAAGTAAATATCTCCAAACACACTCAAAACACAAGATAGCTGTTAAAACAGCTTTTTGTTGAAGTATAAAGAAATTCCTGACAGGAAGTTAGTGAAAATAATCACTACTTAGCTCAGCCAGCTCGAGACCACATCTTCACTTGTTAGCGGCAAACGAGATCTGGGGGAATGGTAGTGGTGCATCCTGGGATATAGTAAGCTCAGCCAATAAGAGACTTCGCTCTTTGGCATAAGCGTGCCGAGTCGGAGCCGAGGGGTCGGCTCCGAACCCATCAGTCAGAATGTAGCCGAGATAGGATCACATAACATCAATATGTTTATCATGAGGAACATTTCTGAGATTCAAGAGATTTAGGAAAACATCACTATTATCTTGTTTTGATTTCTCAAGTAACTGTTTTACATTTTGAACTGCATGTTCTGTCAAACCATTTGATTGCGGGTACTCTGGGCTACTTATGACATGAGTAAAGTCCCATTCTTCAGCAAATCTTTTAAACTATTGGCTTGTAAACTGCATGCCATTCTCAGAAATAACTTTGTGCAGATGACCATGTACTGCAAAATGACATTTCATCTTAGTAATGACAGTACAGGATGCTATGTTAGGAAGTAGGTCAATCATAAACCAATTGGAGCAAGAGTCTACTAACACCAAATAATGTTGACCATTCCACTCAAAAATGTTGGTGGCTACTGTCGACCAAGGTGGTTCCAGAATTCAGTTTAGTTGAAGTGGTTCCTTCTGTTGACATGGCTTAGTACTATTACACACTGAACAAGATAAAAGTGCTCTCTCAATATCTTGTGACATAGAAGGCCATATTCTAGTCCTCTTGCCCTTCTTTTGGTAGAGTTGACTCCTGGGTGACCACGATGGAAGACAGTAATGTACTCTTCTTGCAAGGACTTTGGAACAATCACTTTCGGACCTCTCATAATGATACCGTTGTCAGACAAAATCTCATCTCTGTATAGAAAATAAGGTTGGACTTCTTCAGGTAAACTAGATTGCTTTGACCGCCATTCTTGATTGATAAAGTGTTATATGATCTCTCAGCTCATCAGTGTGGTAGAAAAATTTCTCACTTCTATTACTTCATGCTGTTCTGTGTTGTTTCTGAGTTATCTAGATAATGTATCACCAAGATAAAGAAGACTGCCTTTCTTGTAGACAAGATTGAAATTATACATTTACAGTCTCAGCATCATACATTGCAGTCAGACTGGAGCTGAATGCATAGTTTTTCTCAAGATAGTAACTAGAGGTTGGTGGTCTATTTCAATCCAGATAGGCCTACCATAAGCATAATCATTGAACTTTGAACATGCAAACACAATTGCCAAAAGCTCTTTCTCAATCTGGGCATACTGCATTTCAGTTTGGGTAAGAGTTCTCGATGCACAGGTAACAGGTTGATCCTCTTGTAGAATGACTGCACCAAGACCAAATTTCAAAGCATCACAGGAAAGTGTAACTGGTTTGTGAACATCATAGTATATAAGAGATGGTGGACTGGCAGTTCTCTGTTTTAGGTTTAGGACATCAAATATTCTTTGAAAGTTGCTCTAACCAAGACCAGGATACATCTTTGTGTCAGCTCTCTAAGCAGTGCCTAAAGTTGGCTCAAGTCTGGAATGAACTTGCCTAGATAGTTAACCATGCCAAGAAAATGTTGCAGGACTTAAACATTGTTTGGAGCTGGCATCTCGAGAATGGCTGTTTGTTTCAAAGGGTCTGGTCATAGGCATGCACTAGTAAATAAATGACCAACATAAGTGACTTGTTCTAGCCCGAATTTGCATTTCTTTGGATTGAGCTTATGATTCACCTGACATGCCCTTTCTAGAACTTTTCAGAGATTTCTGTCCTGTTCACCTTCACCATGACCTCCTTACAAGTATGTCGTCTACTATGATAGCATAAGGATACCCAGAAAAAAAGTTGCTCCATTGCACACTGAAAGACTTCACTTGCAAAATTTATCACAAATGGCATTCTCAAAAATCTGAATCTGCCAAATGGAGTACTGAAAGTAGTGAGCAATGAGGATTTTTTTGTCTAGCTGAATTTGTCAAAATAAACTCTTTGCATCTAAGATAGAAAAAACAGTGGCATTTGCCATCAAGGCTGCTACTTCAACTGTGCTCATTGAATGATTAGGTCTTTTTAGGGCTTTGTTCAAATCTCGTGGGGCAATACATATTCTGATGTCATCTGAGCTTTTCTTATGAGCTGCCATCATGGAAGATACCCACTCGGTTGGAGTTGCAACTGGGCAAATTACACCTTGTTGCACCATTTTATCTACTCTGCTTTCACTCTGTCATGCATGGCTATTGGAACTTTATGTGCTGGCCTGATAATTGGACTGACCTCTGGGTCTAACTTCATGGAGTACATGACTGGAAGCTTGCCTAGTTTGTCTTCGAAAAGATCAGCATAGGTAGAAAAAAATGTAATGGGAGAAATTACAGTAGTGGCCTTTTAAGCTAACTTGGTGGACTTCCTTGATGAATGAAAGCAGTCCCATTTTCAAGCTGTCTCTGAGTCCTAATAATGACTAAACATGCCTCTTAACCACTCTTCCAGCAGAGTACCATGAAAGCACTACTGAGTCTTTGGTTTGAGTTTCTCCACCTCCATATGCAATAAGCTCTGCATACCATGCCAAATCAAGCCTTTCATGACACACTCTAGCACTCTAGCAAATATTTCTGCTGACATAACATTGCACTTGGAACCTGTGTCAACTTTGAGCTCTGTGGGTTTGCCATTTATTTGAAGAGTGCAAAATACTTCATTCTTTGCCATTAAATCTTACTGTACTGACTATATCATGAAGCACTGATACACCATCAACATAAAGAGTAGGGTTGCAGCTTTCTAACTGATCAACTTGTTTGGGCTTTTTTGATTTACAAAACCTTTTGAAATTATTCAGTTTATTGCATTTGTGGTTTTGCTGACCAAAGCTAAATATTTTCCTTTTTAGAGTCATGACTTCCACCACAGTTATGACAGTTGGCAATGAAACTAGGTTGGGGTCCATGCTTTGAGTTTGCTGACTCACTCTCATGCTTCAGTATAATTTATTTTATTTATTTTACATTTGTTGACCGGGCTAGTCTAGCTGGATATATTTCCATTTTCAGTAGCGGCCCGGGGAGAAAAGCTCCACACAAGATACAACAAAATGACAAGTTAGTGAAAAACTAATTAATTGATAAAATCTAAAAGAAAAAAGAAAAATAGACAAGCCATACAATGTATAACGACAAAAATACAAAGTCAATTACAGAGAATATTAATTTAAAAAAAAGGGGGGATACTGGAAAAAAAAGCATATTAAAATATAGAGAGAGATTAGAGTACAAAGGACAGAAAGAAAGAGGGAGTATCACACAAGCTGGAAGAGAGGAAGAGCAGGTAACGCACTAGATAGGGAAAAAATGAGACAGGGAAGACAAAGAGAAGAGGGGAAGAGAAAGAAAGGAGAAGGTTAGAGAGAGGAAAAAAGTCCAAAGGTCAAAGGATAAAAAGGTATTAGCTTGACTGAATAAGTTAAACATAGTGGTAGATGAAATGAGGGAGATAGAGAGAGGAAAAGTTAGTCTGGTGTACTACAAGAACAAAGCCAGTGGTTTTGGAAGTACAGTTTAATTTTTTGTTTGAAGAGGGGTAATGAAGTAATCTGTGTAATTTCCCTAGGTAAGAGATTCCAAATTCTACCTACAGAATTAGTGAATAAAGAGTCGCCAGCTGAGTTGTTAGACTTAATAGAACAAGCCAAGAGTTTACAGGAGGATCGAAGGGAGGTAAGATTGCTATAGGGGATTAAAAGTTGTGAGAGTATAGGGGTGTTATCAGGTTGGTGCAGTATTTTGTGGGCAATAGTGAGTTGTGAGATTGCAAGGTAGTTTTGTAGTTCAAGCCAGCCTAGAAGTTTCAAGTTATGGCAGTGATGGGTTCTGAAAGGGTTACTTGTGGCGAAGCAGGCAATGTTATTGTAGCAAGTAGCTAGTTTGTTTAGGTTGGTTTTCTTAAGGTTGGTGAAGATTGGTGAGGCATAAAAGAAAGTGGATAAAAGAGATGGAGTGGGCAATAGTAGCTCTGGTAGTTGGGGTTAAAAATAATACGGTATAAGGATCCTATTTTTCTGTTAACTGATTTGATGGTGTTGTTGATGTGTTGATCAAAAGTGAGATTATTATCGATGGTTATTCCTAACAGTTTAGTTGTGGAGTCAGGAGAGATGACAGTGGCGTTGTTAGACAAGATGGTGAAGTTTGGTGGAGAGGTTCGAGTGGTAGAGGAGAAGAGAAGAAGTTTGGTTTTTTTTAGCATTCAGAAGGAGGTACCATCTAGTAAACCATGTTTCTACTGTATTAAAAATATTTTGAGTTAGTGAGATTAAATCTGAGGAGGAAGAAGCTGAACATATAATGGTAGAGTCATCAGCGTATTGAATACAGGTAGCTTGAGGGATTACTGTGTGAAGATCATTAATATAGAGGGAGAAGAGAAGTGGACCAAGAATAGAGCCTTGAGGGACTCCGATGGAGATGGGCAGTAATGAAGAGATGTGGTTATCCCAAAGAACGGCTTGCTGTCTGTTACTCAGATAAGAACTAAACCATTTAATGGCAAGGTTATCAAATGAGAGGGATTCAAGGATGTGGATTAAAGAAGAGTGGTTGACCATGTCGAAGGCTTTGGAGAGGTCAATGAATAGAGCAGAAGAGAGAAGGTTATTGTTACGATTCTTATTGATGGTGTCTACAAAGGAAAGGAGGGCAGGTGGTGTGATGAGGTCTAAAGCCGTGTTGACAATTAGCTACTATGTTGTGTAAAGAGAGATAATGTACAAGTTGCTGATGAATACATTTCTCCATGATTTTTCCTAGGGGTGACAGAAGAGCAATTGGTCTAAAGTTAGAGTAGTCAATAGAGTTACCACCTTTGTGTAGCGGGATAATATGAGAGACTTTCCAGATATCAGGGATGGTTCCCTCTTGGATTGTCCTATTAATGAGTATAGATATTGGGTAAGCAATTTCATTGGCAGCCTTTTGAAGATAAAGAGAAGGGAGTTTGTCAGCAGAGGGGGTACAAGGTTTCAGTTTGTGAATTAGATTGTAGATGAAGGAGGTAGGGATAGGTTGTAGAGAGAAGTTGTAAGAAGAATCTACTAGATTATTTGGGGGATAGAAGTTGTTGGTATTCAGTTGTCTAGCAAGAGATTGAATAGTTTTGGAGAAGAATGAGTTAAAAGCATTTGCAGTTAGGAGAGGGGTGTCAGGGTCAGCATCAAGGGGGGAGGGAGTTTTGGTTGTTCCTGGTGAAAGGAGTCTATTGACTGATGACCAGAATTGCTTACGCTTATTGAAATTAGTTTCTTGAAGTTCACAGTAGTATTTTCTTTTATCAGTGATTATAGCTTTTTTGGTAAGATTCCTAAGCTGGCTGAAGTAGAGAAAATCAGAGTTCTTTCTATGGCATCTCCATTTAGCCCAGACCTTATTTCTAGAGAGCATTAGTTTTTTAGTTTCAAGAGAGAGCCAAGGGGCTGTATTAGCTTTCATTCTAATGCTATGCTCTGGAGCATGTTTGTCAAGAATGGCAAGGAAAGTGGAGTTAAAGAATGATACTGCATCTTTAAGTGGAAGTGATTTTAAGGGGTTCCAATTACAAGATTTGAGTTAATTTTGAAATAGGTCTATTTTGAAGTGTTTGGTAGGGTATTTTCTTTCTTTATATTAGGGGGGTTTAGACAATCAGTCTTTTCTCTTGTAATATAAGTTAAGCAGTGGTCACTGAGGTCGTCTGGCAGAGTTCCTACTTTATAAGTAATGTTGACTTTGTTTGTGAGTATCCAGTCTAGGATACTCTCTTACTGGGCTTATTAAGCCTTGTAGTAGAAGTAATGGATTGGGTAAAACCATTTAGGTTTATGTGAGAGGAGGGATTTTCAGTATTAATAGTATTCCAATCAATATTAAAGTCAACAAGAATTATGGTTTCTTGAGGGTAGTTGGTGGAAACCCAACTAAGAAAGTCTTCTAAGATGGGTATGTTGTCACCTGGAGGTATGTACATGCAGATGATGTAGAGGGATTTTTTAGTATTTAATAGGAGTTTAGAGATTATGGCTTCTACTTTACTATCATGGGTTGGACAGGCTGGAAGGGTAGAGATACTGAGGTGATTTTTAAATAGAATTGCTACACCACCACCTTTTCATTTAGATCGGTCAAGTCTAAGTATATTGTAGCCTTGTGGTATAATTTCAGTATCTTTCGTGGCTGGTTTAAGCCATGTCTCTGTAAGGCAGAGAATGTCAAAACCGTGTGTGTCAAGGAGGGCATGCAGGTAGGGTACTTTGTTGTTTACACTTCATATGTTAAGATGCCCTATGAGGAAGGTATTTTTGGAGCCTGGTCTAGATACTTGAGGGGAGGGATGTACGGGGCCAGGGTTGGGGTGAATGTCTCCATCTTGTAAGGTGGGATTATCAGGTTTATATGTGAATTTGCTCTTAAGAAGAGTAGGCAGTTTCATTTTTCTATCTGAGAGAGAGGTATAGTTTAGGTGAGAGTGCCTATGAAACTTAGGTAGAAGATAGCTGGGGGTGGAATTAACATTTAAGAATGACGTGAGAGAAGTATAGAATGAAGATGTATGTTTCTTTGGGTAGTGAGGGTGGATATTAAGTGAGTTTTCAAAGAAGGTAATGAGGTAAGCTGAAAATAAGGTGGTTGGGACTAATACTGAGAGTATAAGGAATGTAGGTAAATGGGGAGCCATTTTAGAAGTGAAACCAGAATAAAGGTTACTTAGAGTAAGGGTACAAGATAAGGGTAATAGAGGTAGTAAGGTATATAATACAATAATAGTAAGAGGAGAGCTAGGGGTGTTAAAGGGTATGGAAAGAGGAGAGCTGTGAATATTAAAGGGTTAAGAAAGGGGAGAGGCAGGTGAAAGATTTGAGGGATGTAGGTGGAAAGATAACAGAGGAAGAAGGAGGGATACAAGTCACAGGATAGATGGGCAAGTAATAACAGAGGAGGTGGGAGGAGGAAAGGGGGGTATATATATGGGAGGGGTTTAAAGTTTGAAGGAAAGAGGGATAGGAAGGTAAGGATAAGGGTGTGACTATAGAGCTATAAGGTTAGGGACCCCAGGGGTGGGTGGAATTGGGGTAGGGTGAGGAGCGGAGTGAGCC
>NC_056728.1:1258076555-1258211555 GCF_019279795.1 Protopterus annectens
GACTGTTGATCTCACACGTCTGTCGATTAGTTGCCAACTCAACTATCTGCAGTCTATTAGATAGCTGTCAACTTTTGATATTTGTCAGCCTTACCCACGCTTGATATTTTCAGTACACCCATACATATAATATATAAATATTTGTGTGTGTGTATTTTGTACCGTATCAGGTACAAATAATGTAGATTTCTTAAAATCACAAATGTTATAGTATGTGTGTGAACAAAGCATGTACAATGCTTTTATTTTTAATTGTATTAACATGTTCTTTATTTTTGAGGATGATTTTTTAATTGCTGAATTGTAAAAATTTTCAAAAACTCGGTATCTTTCATAGAGTAAAGAAATCCCTTAAAAGCTTTGCCAAGGTTACTCTAGCTTCTACTTAGCTCTTACCCTAATCTCCTGTATGGAGCTCCTATCATGACAACCTACAAGCCTCACATAGTTCTAAACTTGAACAAAGCTTAAAAATAAAGTTGCCAAATTTGCTTCCAACAAACGTTACCAGACCCACCATTGTTTAGCACTATAAACACTTAACTGACTCAAACTTCCTTACCACCTATCTTATATCCAACTCATCTTAATCCACAAAATCATCTATACCCCATTTACTTGCCCAGCAGTTTTCCCCATACTCCAAATCTATCTACCAGTCTGCCCCCTTAGGTCAAATGATAAACAAATGCTTACCATTTACAAACCAAAAAGGGCAGCTGGGGTCAATCTCTATTCCAGTAATGTAGCTAGAACTTGTATTGTTCAGGTCTATCTCACACCTTTACCTCTTCCAACCATTACTAAAACACTCTGCCTATGCTCCTGGCTTTATTCTTCCTCCTCATCTGGGATGCAGCTTCTCCCAACATCAGTCATCACCTTCTTATACTGCCATTTAAAGCACTAAATCGGTTAACCCTTCCAAAACTGTTATTCTAAAAGTGTATTAATTCTGGTTTAAGCACTTGGGCTTCAGGCCAGTTATTTTACATTAAAAGGGTTCGTGGTCTGCACTCTTGTGTGAGGAGAGGCTGGACTCTGCCCTTCTGAGCTGGGAATTTCTGTTTAAAGGCTTATAGTGCCTGCATATTTCAACTGTTTCTTACTGAAATTGGTACATCTTGTTTGCTGTAGCATAGACTAGATCCAGGCCTGCTGAATCTAGCTTTGTTTGTATGCTTGTTGTTTGTTAGCTTGTTATTTCCCTGAAACACTAATACCACCTTTTCAGCGCTTCTGTGGATCCCTAGTGATATCTGCATTGCTTACTGTATTTATTTCCTTGTTTCACTTAAAAGAAAGTTACTGTTTGTCATTTTTGCATTTAAGTTACCTGTAACACATTGCATTTAAGTTACCTGGCACTTGCTCACTAAAGCAATTACATAAGTCAGCACTAAAAAATTAAAAGCACTACACCCTCACAAACTCCCCTTGAGTACCTTGTTCCCCACTGGCCCTTTTTTTTCAATTATAAAGGAATTCCCAATACTATTCTAGCATATCCAAAGGTCAGTTGTCAATCTCCTCTCAGTCCAGCTGGTGAATCTGGGAATCTTGAGGCAATGTTACAACTGCCTCATGTACACAGACAACCCTCTCCGCCTCCCAACAAATTCCAACACATGTGAGAGATGCATCCATATAGCCAAACTGGAGGCTAAGCTCTCTCAACTCAGTACTGGCATAACCAGTCAGGAGGAGAAGGAAACCACACTCACTACAATTCCAGTCTCACATAAACCTACCACGACAGCAAACCAAACACATAAACACACAAAAACATACTCGGAGGCTCTAAATAAAAATCTGCCTAAGCAGCAGAGACCTCCAAAGCAGACACCCAAGCAACCGCTACCCCAAAACAAAACACGTGCAACACATAGCTCACAAAGCCAGTGTGCTGAACAGTCACAGCCCTTAAGGCTAAACAACACACCTGATACACTTGTAATAGGTGACTCTATCGTCAGGCACACTGACATCCCGCTCACCAGGCTGAACAAGGAGAAGGTCACGGTGAGCTACCTGTTGGGCGCTAGGATCCACCACATAACACAAGCACTCAGGTCACTCCAAGGCAAGTACAAATATGATTCAGTCATTGTCCATGCTGGTGTGAATGACCTGAGATGTACCTCCCTGGACTACATGAAAAGAGACATAGAGGAGCTCTCTGAGCATGTGGCCCAGGCCAGTATGACCCTGACCTTGAGTAGCATCTTACCCTCACCAAGAATGATGCCACAATATGAAGACAAGATGATCAATTTCAACAATTGGCTTAAGTATTGGTGTCATTCAAAGGGGATCCAATGCCTGTCAGCCTGGTATGACATGCTCAACAAGCCATGATGCTTCGCTAGGGACGGCTTGCACCTGTCACCCCTGGGCTTTCGGATATTGGCAAAGGCTCTTGCTACCCCCATAGTGCCTTTTTTAGGCAAGGCTCAAAAGACAAACCCACCTCCATACGTATCACAAGGGATAAGAAACTAAGAGTAAAGCTACTCAACGCCAGAAGTCTAAACCTCAAGATACATGCACTCAAAACTCTCCTTAGCATGGAGAACATTGATATCTGTGCAGTAACTGAAACCTGGTTCAAGGCTCCAGAGAGCACCCCAGCACTACCAGGTTATACCTCATACCATGCTTTTCAGGCCCAAAACTTGGACCGAACCACAAAAGGAGGGGGAGTATCAATATTCATCAAAAATACCCACACCTCCAGGTTGGTGGCACAGCACGAAGCATCAGAGACTATCCATGTGCAACTAACAGTGGGTAAAACTGCCTTCCAGTTTATAGCCTGCTACAGACCACCCTCCCAAACCCAGGAACCCCATTCGGCCTTTCTGAGAACACTGGAAAATATGAAGGTCTCTCCAAACACCATTATATTGGGTGACTTCAACTACCTAAACATAGACTGGGAGCATTACTCTAGCTCCAACACCCTAGCCCAAAGGTTCCTAGAATTTATAAACTCAAATGCTATGGAACAACTTGTTACCACTCCCACAAGAGGGGAAAACATACTGGATCTGATCATCACCAACATGGGGACTCTATGCTCCAGACCAAAAGTGTATCCCTCACTGGTAAGATCAGACCATAAACTAATCTCACTGGATATTCACATCCTGACCCCACCTCCTTCCCAGAAAACCACAGTGAAAAACTTCTCTAAAGCAAATTTCACACTCCTCAAAACCGAGGTGGAATCCTTCAAAGCCCCCGGGCCTGTGGAAAATATGGCCCAGACCACAGAATCCTTTATAAATGCATTCTATGAACACCTTCAGGAATGCATGGATCATGCAATCCCAAATAAAACCAAGACCCAATCCACCAAAGGCAGACGTCCTGTCTGGTGGACCCCAGCCATAAACAAACTATACAATAGAAGGAGAAAGCTACTAAATGATAGAGCAAAATCCCAAAAAGGGAAGGCATCTCTAATCAGTATTAGAAAAAAACTACGGGCACTCATAAAATTGACTAAGGCCAGCTTCGAGAGAAAAATTGCACAGGGCACTAAGGATAATCACAAGGCTTTCTTTAGTTATGTTAGGAACCTGAGTGGGAATTCCCAGATATGCTCAGAATTAGTCCAAAATGACAAAAAATACACCAAACCCACAGACATTGCCAACATCCTAGCTGACAGGTTCAGCACAAACTTCTCCCCCCCCCACCAAAAGGGCAAATATCTATCCCAGCAGAGTGCTGCCCCCCTGACATCTCAGATGCTGAGGTAAGAGCTGCCCTCTCCAAAGCAAAAAGCAAAGCATAAATGGGACCAGACGGTGTCCCAGGCTGCATCCTACATGAACTCCAAGAAGAGCTAAACCCAAAGATAAAACTACTGTTCAATCTCAGCCTTACTACAGGATATGTACCCAAAGAGTGGCGTACAGCAACAGTGGTCCCTCTCCACAAAGGTGGTGCCTCAACGCATCCTGGAAACTATCGCCCATAAACCTGACTAGCTTGGTCTGCAAAGCTATGGAAAGGATCATCATGGACCTCATAAATAAAGATATTGGGGACCTACAGACACTGGATCCTACCCAGTTTGGCTTTGTTAAGGGCAGATCCTGCCTCTTAAACCTGGTTGATTTCTTTGAAACAGTCACCAAGGCCATTGATGAGGGGAAGGTGGTCCACACAGCCTACCTGGACCTCGCAAAAGCCTTCAATACAATACCCCACTCTGGCATTATAGATAAGCTCACCAGCTTAAATATAAACCCCTGTGTCACTAGATGGGTTGCAAACTGGCTCAAGGACAGAACCCACATGGTTAGAATTGCTGGAGCCATGTCAGACTCCAAACCAGTTACAAGTGGCATCCCACAAGGCTCAGTCCTGGGACCTCTCTTGTTCTGTATATATTTCTCGGAGGTACAGGCCAACACGGAAGGACTGTGGCTGACCAAGTTCGCAGATGACTGCAAACTGGGTGCCATAATCGACTCTCCAGCTGACACAAGCATCCTCCAAAAGGGCCTCATAGAAACAGACAACTGGTGCCAGAGCCATGGCCTCAAGCTAAATGCCAAAAAGTGTATAGTCATCCACTTTGGTGCCACAAATTACCACATAGGTGGTAATCCATTAAGTACAGAAGAAATAATTAGGGACCTGGGGACCCAAGTTGATTGCAGTCTCTCATTTGACAACCACGTGGCCAAAGTGGTTAGAAAAGCATTTTATATAGCCCACCTAATCATGAAGGGATTCACATCTAGATCAGGGGAGGTCATCGTGCCTCTTTATTCATCCCTCATCAGGCCTGTAACTGAGTACAATGCCCCTTTTGGGATGTACCTTACCAGACACCTGCAGCAACTGGAAAGACCCCAAAAGTACCTCACCAAGAGGATCAAAAGGCTCAAACAGATGCCATATGCTGCCCGGTTAAAGAAACTCCAGCTCTACTCAGTGGCATACTGCCTGTTCAGGGGCGATCTGTGCCTGACGTATAAAGCCATGTCCAACCCGGAATTAATGGACATGCTGCAGCTCAGAAAATCCAAATCCCATTGAGCTACGTGCTTGAGAGACTTGAACCTCAGCACTGAAATAAATAGGACATGCTGGAGGGACAGATTCATAACCCAGATGCTCCCTTCACTCTGGAATAAAATCCCAGTCCAGGTTAGGCAGAGTCCCTCATTGACTCTCTTCAAGAGGAATCTTGATGAGTGGATGGGAGATTGTAGGTTTAACCCGGGTATCACTTCTGTGTCACTGTTAGACAGAGACACAGTATACTAACCTCGAAAAAGGGCATAGCAAAATTAATTTAAAATGGGTGGTGAAAGCCAAACACATTCTGGCTAGGCTTGTAAATGCCCTAGGGAAGATAGCCTATTATGAACCTATGAACCTATGAACCTAATACCTCACTTTATAGTACTTCTTAAACTACTGTACCTGCTTCTAATTAGCACAACCAAATTACTATTCCATCACTACTTCTCTTTTAGCACTTAAACTTACTTATGTCCTCCAATACCTCGCTCTAATGTATTTCTTAAATTACTCCTATCTGATACACCACTCTTCTATTAGTACAAAGCTTGTAAATTTAATGTTTGTGAATATCAATGCAAGTTTTATTATATTAACTATTATGCTATAAACTGCATTATAACATTTGTTATTGTATATACTGATTGCATTAAAAGTTTACCTTGGATTGTTTCTCTCTTGGCCTCCACTGAAAAAAGGCACCTGTACTCAGTCAAACCTTTCCAGTAAACAAATGTCAATAAATAAATATTTTACTATTATAGAATGCACTACTGGTTTTGCAGGTCACAGTATATATTATTTTGTCAGAATTACAATTAAAACTACACGGTCGAATAGAACTTATTTCCATTAAATCAACCTGAATATATCCTGCTATTTATGACTTTTGCAAGCTTTATAGAAACCACCAGTATAAGGGCAAGCATTTTTGAATGTCAGCTTAGGTCCCTTGTTATATTGCTTCTACAAATGATCTTTTAAATTTTCATTTTTCTTTTTATTTATAAAGATAGGATAACTACCTATAAACTTGTACAAATCTGGATTACCTTCTGTTATACACCACTTACTTCACCAACATCCATACTATATTTGAAAAGGTAAACTAAACTATAATCTACATTCTTTTTAGCATAATTTTCTTCCATCCCTTCAAAAGCTGTTTTTAATAAAAAGTATACAGATTTGTCTTTTAATTTTACCTCTTCAAAATATTTCTCATAAATTCAATTTTCTACAAATAAATCCTAATCCATTTAGTTCCACATAAAAAGCTTCTTTTCCACTAATCAGTTCTAAAGCTTTGATAGCTTGCCTCTTGACTCTAATTTTTTTCATAAATGTTTAATATCCAGTATTAGCATACAGATACACATTCATTACCTCTGGTTTTCTGTAAGTACTTAAGTCAAAGCAAGCAGTATTTAATTTACATTTAACTTAATACCTATGAAATTAATGGATGTTTTACCATTTATGTGTGAATTTCAAAAACTTTGTTGTTCTGTTCAAATACTTAATAAAAAACTGTGAATTCTTTTTCACCCTCTTTTCACATGATAAAAATATCATTTACTTGGATGGCAGTAAGAGTCTTTCCCATAATTTTGACTAAGAATGTCACAAAGACCATTGGTGAGCAATATGGTTTTGTTGTATGGTATGGAGAGGATATGGGTTCTTAGGAAACAAGAAGGCAGATGAAGAAGGATGTAAAGGGTAGACAGCCAATAGAAAGAGGGTAGAAGTAAGGAAGCAGAGGCAGACAAATATGCATAAAACATCAAAATTAAAAGAAGTGCAACCAATTAAACACTAATAAAAAGAAAAAAAAATGCTTCAAAACAGAAGGAAACTCCCTGAGATAAATGATATTTTAAAAACACTTTTTTAATAATCACACACTAACAAATCACAATCGATTAAGTGCTTTCATCCATTAAAATCAGACTTCATCAGAATCTAACAAAACTACATCACTTCCGTTCTTTTATACAGCATTGATTAATCACTGAATCAAATAATAAAGTACTAATTAAAACCATCCCTATAACTAGTAATTTAAAACCATACAAATAATTATCTCTTACCACATTTTAAAGCTTGCAAGTCTAAAATAGGTTGCAAAGAAATATACTCATTAATTCCTGGGAAAAAGTGTACTAGAGAAAGCTATTACTGCTGAGTTATATGACCTAGATTTGAAGTGTAAAAAGGAAAAAATGTCCATTAAGAATCTTACTCAAAAGAAAGGGAAGCATTTTTTCAACTAAAAAATGATGACAGCATCCGAATTATGAAGCCAGACAAGGGAGGGAATAGTTATATACAATTCTTTGGATTATAGTAAAGACATTTTTGACATCCTTAGTGATTCTAAAGTATATACTACTTCCTCAGTTAATGAAGTCAACATAAGCTATTGGAGGATAGATTTATTTTTAGAAGAATTTTGGTTGGAAGGATTGATTATATCCAATGTCTACAATTTTTTTATTAGTAAAGAACCCAATCTTACCTTTGATATTTAGAATACCAAAGGTTCATAAAAATATTCAACATCTTCCTTTTAGACCCATAGTTGTGGCAGGTGTATCAAAAACATATTCCATTCGGGTCTGTTTAAATAAATGGTTAAAACCAATGTATAGCAAAGTACCACACTTATTAATAGACTCCTGGGATTTTCTGGGGCAACTTAATTATGAATTTTGCAATAAGGATGATATATTCCTTACTATAGATGTAATATATTTATTTAACACTATTCCAAGAGACGAAGGTTTAGAAAGTTTTTTTAATGTATTAAGTTCATATTTTCATTTTGACAAAGGAAAGGTTACAGTTCTTCATGACTTAATGGTCATAGTACTTGATTATAACTTTATTATATTTGAAGGTGATATTTTCAAACTAAACAAGGGAATTGCTATGGGGGCAAGTTGTGTTCCCATATGTGCTAACCTTGTCCTGTTAGACTGGGAGATGAAATATATAATTAACAGTCATTTTTGGAAGAATATTAGACTTTATGTAAGATTGTTGGATTATATATTTATTTTGTGGAAAGAAAGAGGATAATATTAGTTTATTCATCCAATATTTGAATTCTACATCTCCATTATTGAGATTTACTTACAAATAGAATGAAGATGTCATTGAGATTTTAGATACTAAGATTACACATACTAAGCAAGGCTTTAAGCCTAATATGTACAGGAAGGATACTTTCAGTAATTCCTAGCTGCATTATTCTAGCTTCCATCCACCTTCACAAAAGAGAAGTATTTTAAAGGGGCAACTTATTAGAGTTGGGAGGATGACATCTCATGCAAGTGATGTATGTGAAGAATTAAATAAGGTGGCAGATATGTTTTTTAGTGAGGGGATATCCACACAGTGTTGTAGATGGGGTAGAAAATATAAACCCCTTCTGAGTATTGGATTAAATATGGATGAAAATAGGGAAAACAACAAGAAATATAAAAAAGGGCTTATTTTAGAATATGGTGGAAAGGCTGAAGATATTAAGACTATTGTTAGGAAAAAATGGAACATCCTAAAGACATATACTGATATATTCCACCTTTTAGGTTCTGAACCATGTTTTATTTTTAAAACCGGCTGTAATTTAAAGAAAAGTTTTGAGGCTAAATGTCCTACTAATTTTAATAATTCAAGGCAAGTAAATGGTACAAAGTGTGGGACTTGTGCCCAGTGTGGCTATATCTGTGAGTTTAGTTTTTTAATATTACAAAATAAAAGGAAATCAATAGTTTATTTATTGTCAGACAGCAAGAGTAGTATACCTTGCTAAGTGCTTAATATGCCCAGCCTTTTACATAGGCAAAACTAATAGACCCTTAAGGAAGAGTATTTATGAACATTGTTATCAGAGAGAGAGCAAAAAAATTATACAAATGCACTGTATAGGTACTATAAGTGTTGCCCTAATTTTAAAAGGTTTTGTTTTGGTATTTTAAATCAGGTTTTGTTAGATATAAAGGGTGGTGATTACAAAGTAAAATTAGTAGAGAAAGAGGTGAAGTGGCAACTAGAATTGCAAGCATCCCATTTCCTGGCAATTAAATGAGTATTTAACAACCTATTTTAGACTTACAAGCTTTAAAATGAGGTAAGAGATAGTTATAACAGCAATTCCTGGGAAGCTGCATGGTTTTAAATTAGTAGTTTTAGGGATGGTTTTAATTAGTTCTTAATTATTTGATTCAATGATTAATCAACACTGTATAAAAGAACGGAAGTGATGTAGTTTTGTTAGATTCTGATGAAGTCCAGTTTTAATGGACGAAAGCACTTAATCTGTTGTGATTTGTTGCCATGTGATTATTAAAAAAGTGTTTTTAAAATTTCATTTATCTCTGGGAGTTTCCTTCTGTTTTGTAGCATTTTTTTAATTAAACATGCATACAACACAGAAAAAGACCAACAGGACAAAAAGGTGATGAATTTAACAATGGAATTATTGACTTACAGACAGATGGAGGATACTTGGTGATATTGAAGACTGGACAACAAACAGCAGAGGGCAGTGATATTAAATAAAGGAAAACACCAGGATGGGAGACAGTGTAGGTATCCCTCTCCTGTTACTACTCGGCCTTAGTAGACCACCATGCATTTCTCTCAACAGTCCAGATTTTAACAGAATGTCCAGATTTTTGTCTCATATTTTTGGTTTGTTCCTCATAAAATTTGTGGTTTTATGGATTTTTGTGGCAAATCAGTGAGGACTGAATTCGCTAAATAATGACAGGCATTTGAGTTTCAGTCTTCATATCCCTCTGAAAATACATGGTAACACAAGAACTTTAAGTCTACCAACATCCTAAGTTTATAAGAGCCATATTTACATTTTGTCCCTATTTTTGAGGCTTTGTCCCCCCATTATTTTTTTCATTGTCCATATTTTTTCTGCTAAGAAGTTGAAAGCATTCCCACCATGACTGCCCATCTCCTAAGATGGTTGTGATATCAGTATAAGGCAGCTGTGCCACTCCTGGAGTCACACAAGGATCCTCTTCAAGTGGCCAATGTGAACATCAAGCTGCTGGTGCACCGACACGCCCACAACCTCTGACACCTCTTGCTGCATAATGAATAGTGAGTCCCTGACAGTATCACTGAATGGAGAATAACCACTAGAGGCCACAGGGGGCACCCACCCAGGTCACCAACTGCCAGAAGATAGTCTTGGACACAGATGCAGTGCTGTAGGAGAAGGCCAGGGCTAATGGCAGGGTGGGGACCTATGCTGCACTACTGGCCCAGCCATAACAAGAGCTGTAAAAATGTTAACATAAATGAATACAGGCAAAATAACAAACATCAAATAAAATATAAAAACAGTTATTGACAAAGAGAGGGTTGGGAACACCCAAAATAAATTATATTAGCACTATGAATGTTTCACATGACCACTTATACTGGTACCTACTGGTATATTAAGCAGCTGCTGCTTACTTTATTAAACCAGCTGTGATAATCCTGCCTATCTACAGAAACTCACATATTCCTATTGCATGATGTGTGGGTAGCTGTGCAGTGCCATTGTCTCATGGCCAGGGCTGTGTGTGGTGAGGCAGAGGCTAGAGAGTTAGGATGGAGATGTTGGATGTAATATGTTATTGGGGAGTGTGGGGGTTATGTGGTCATGCGGTAAGGGACATGGCTAAAGGTATGAGAGCACAGTGCTGAAACTCAGGCAGAGAAGCTATCATGACCAACATTAGCAGGTGTTTTGTAAGGACTGTAAGGTAATTTAGTAAACTCCAGGGCACTCCACATGGGTAATGCACAGAAGCTGGGCATTTGACAGCAGGATTCTATAAAGGCTGTCATGGCCCAATTTTATCACCTATCCATCTGTCATCCTCATCTGGAGAGTAATAACTACTGTACTGTGATATCTATACTGGTGAGGATTTGCTCCATGCCCTCTACGTCACAGGCTCCCTCCAGGTGTGCCTGCCCATTCTGTGAAGATGGCAAAGGGAATATGGAAGGGGTGGCCAAAACAGGCACTGCCATTACCGGTCCCACATCCCTACCAGTAAAACATCATCACTTACCATCACTGGAAACACATTTGTAGTCCTTGGGCACTAGTGTAATATGATCAGTTCATGAAGATGCAATAGACACACCTATATCCCTGCTGGTGTCCTCCTTATTTGTCATGAGATTGTAAAGGCAAGTCAGAGGTGGTAGAAGCATGCCTCATAAAAAAAAAAACATCAGTGATATAACACCCCAACTCTTGCAGATATAGATATAATATGAAAAGAAATACACACGCATCCTGCTGTCCTAATTCTCTAGTCACTGGAGATACATGGCCACCAGTTGTGGTGAATCTATCCATCTCAATCTCTGCTGAAAAGGAAAACTCCCAGCAGTCTTTGTACATCAAACTACTGCAGATAAAGATCAGTAGGTAAATGGCAGAATACTAAGGCACCACATTTTAATGTTTCTCTACTACCGGAGGCCCCACCCTCCAACCCATAAGGGAAACCTGTTAGGCACACTTCTGGAATAAATTCCAGCAGCATCTTTTCATCCTCCAAAGGCAACATGTCCCAGGTGTTGGGGATGCCACATTTCTAAGGTACATATAACAAAGTTGACCCCTTGTTCACTCAGTCTTATATTTTAGTTTCTTTCTGTAGGCATTCACCTAGAATGCATCCATGATAACCTACCGCATGAACTTCAGCTGTGATCTCTGCCCATCACTTGTGCCTCTCTACATGATTCCCTCCAAGTCCCATAAAAATATCCAAACCTCTGAATTTATGAGATTTTAGCAGAATGTTCAGAATTTTGCCTCATATTTTTGGTCTGCTCCTCATAAAATGTGTGGATTTCTGGCAAATCACAGAGGATTTAAGTCACTAAACAATGGCATACATTTGAGTTTCAGATTTCATAAACATCAGCAAATGCATGCTAATGCAAATCCTGCTATTCTAGCAACTTTCTAATTTTATAAGTGCAATATTTAAAATCTGTCCCTATATTTCAAAGAATCCACAGAGACCAACTGCCAGATAATAACCTTTGAATGAATGACATTATAAGCAAGGTGAGGTGCACATAAGTAAATGTGATATAATATGCAAGTAAATACATTTCCAATGCAAGTAATACATTTCCAAAGTGTAAACAATCAGCAGTATATGTAGTTTAATATGGCACTTACTGTTAAATGTGCCATTTCATAGCAAACTGACAACATCATTTCACGGTCAAGTTATACTTATGGATAATCAAGTGGGATGCACAGCAGGGATGCAGATAGTTCTTAAATACAGTACAGTGCACATGCATACACAATTAGCATTATGATGCAACATTTTCATGAATCACAACATTAGCACATTGTGTACTTGCAACAAATTACTGTGGGGAAAGACCCACAAAGATAGCATCAAAAATTATCTTTGGTACAATCTATATAGCATAGCTAAAGTCATTGTACAGAGTTGAACTATTGGACTTGACTGGGTACCACAGGATAGGAATTGAGTGATAGGTCAGCCAATGGAGGTAATACATTCCTGGTCTGTCCATGTGGGAAGCATTTGCATCATACTACTGACAAGATGGCAGATGCAAAGACACCAATGAGCCAGTGTGGGCTGAAAGAAAGGTAAGAATGCTCAAAAGTCATCTTCTTCCCTTTTATAATATGTTGCTTCAGGTGCATTTTGCTGCCCAAAAGCAGACCTTGGACAGACATATGGGCAGATATCTTGTAGTGCCTCACCAGAGATATGGAAGATCTCTGGTTTTGGTGAGCAGTGCCATCATAAATGGAACAATCTGTGCAGGAGGGATGTGGAGTACCTACAGTCATTGCTAGACCATGAGAACAGAAACCCCACAGTGCCCCCTGTTAGTATGCAATAACCATGGCAATGCATCTGTATAATTAATATTCCCAACCATACAAGATAGACCATCCGATCTGTACCTCTTGCCTTTTAAATGCAGCTCAGTGATGAGACAAGGAAGCTATCCCTTAGGAGTGGGAGCAGTGCCTCACATGTTTAAATACATGTGCCATGTGTGTTTAGGTATGTAACTATATCTCTGCAGGACATTACTGTCACCACAAGTGTTGCATGACTATTATTCTATGTCTAGCCACCAGAGTCATAGGCATGTATGAAACCCACATCAGTATCACCACTGTACAGCTGTCCATCACAGAGGTCGTATACATGTATGGTATCCACAGCAATGCCAACACTGTGTGACTATCCTTTATAGGTGTCACATGCATGCATTCATGGCTTTTACATCAATACCACATTGCATGACAGATCCTAGTACTTTTCCTGTTAAGATGCATGTGGTAATGGGCAGATAGGAGCAGCTTCATATATTAGGCGGGGTGTAATGTCAGTATAAGTACAATAATGTAATACAGGTTACTGTGGGAGGCTGGCATACATAATGTGCTGCTGCTTTATATTGTATAGGCCATCATGTGCCATAGGGGTCCCCCAACAAAATGAACGACATGCAAGAGGCTATAGGTGAGGGTATTTGTGCTGTGCTTCCCAGCTTGCACATTTGTGATGTGCAAATATGCAACACATTCAGCAGCTCATGGGGAACATGTGGTGTGATATCAGTTAACTACAAGGATCATGGGGTCATATCACCACAGGATGGTGGCAGGGTTGCAGGAAATGAAACAGCAACAGTACTTCCTGGAGAGTATAGTTTGATGTTTTAATGTTTTGCACTAGCTGAAGACCTTGTGATAGGTAAAAACAAGTCACTCTCCATGATGATGAAGTCCAAAACATCTTTTCTCCATGCCAAATGTCAGGTTTCCCTTAAAAATGTGATTATTTATTTGCATTTGTTTACTGGGATGGTCTGACTGAGCCATAAAAGTCCCCTTTTCAACAAAGGCCTTGGGGGGAATCTCCATAAATCGTTTGCAAAATTATAAAAACAGACATTTTTTTACAATTCAGCATGACATAAACAGCATGAGCAATTCTAAGGAAAAACAATATCCTATAATGATTATAGGCTACTATAAGCTGATAGATAATACATTTCCAGAAACGCTAAACAAATTGTAACTGAAATAATTATTTCTTCTCAGTTTTACTAGTTGGTTAGATACAATGGGATTGCTGGGGCAATACATTGGAAAACAGAAGAATATACGTTGTCTCTGGCACTGAGAAATGCAGATGTGAGTGGGTCAAGGAAGTTAGTATGCAAAATAAGTTGCTATGTAGAGATCACTTCACAAAAAAAGACAACAGATGTATAAGGAAAGTGTATCAGAGATTTAGCAGATATCTAGCTAATCTGAAGCCTAAAGACAGTTTATCACATCTTCTACCTACCTTAAACTGAAAGGAATTTATTCTCCTAGCTTTTAATTTTCTATTAATTCTAACCAACAAGTGATTTCTCCTAGTACTTCTGTTGTGTTTAATAAAGGCTATGTCCAGGCTATATTCAGTAAGATCATTGTCTAAATATTTACATACCCATATGAAGTCACTTCTAAGTATATGACAGTAAACAGATTACAAACTGAGCCTGCTTAGTCAGTTTTTGTATTTAGGCTCCTTAACTAGGTACTACTATGAAACACATAAACAAGGGTCCCCTGCCATAACATGTGTTACCAACCAACTGCCTCAACAGAACATCAACTGACACTTAGTGTCTGGAAGTGTACAGATCAGGTCACATGTCTCCAGGCATAAAACCAACTTGGAATTTTTTTATGGCATTGTAGATATCAGTTGCATGAATTGCCCAGGCTGCCCAGTCCTTTGGCAAACTAAAACAGTAGCCATTAGACACGTCAGCTGTTTAAATGTTTCTAATGTGTATAATAATACTATAAATGTGTATTTATGTGTATGTATGTATGTATGTATATATATATATATATATATATATATATATATATATATTATATATATATCTAAATTGTGTGTGTGTATAGCTACAGATCAATATATATATATATATATATATATATATATATATATATATATAATATATATAATTAGTATATATTTTATATATATACATATATATATATATATATATATATATAAATTGTATATCATCTTAGGTTCACTTTGAATAAAATAACATAATAAACTACTAAAAACATGCTAATAATGCTAACACTAATCTGGTATGTAGGAATCTTAAAAATCTTGTACAGCTCAATCATTGTTGCTGTAATAAAACATATGAAAGTGCTTGTGCAATTAATTTAATTATTATTAGTAATTGATGTTCAAAAAGTCAAAATTGATCTTGTTATATTTCTTATTATAAAAATAAAATATGTTAATTAAAACTTACTGAGAGGATAAGATAACATATAATAAAATGATGATACTCCCACTCATACATATTCCTCTTTTAAATTGCAAACAGGACTACAACTAACACTTTTCATTTAACCCTGATGCTTTGTGCATCCAACTTGAGTTGCTAGATGTTCCCCCCAACCCTCCTGGTTCCCACCTCCCTCCCTTGGGTCCTGTGGCACCTTTTCTAAGACCCAAAACATCAGAGTATGTATGTGGGCAAATAAGAGAATGTTTGAAGAATGCGTTGGTATCTTTCTTTTATTCACATCATATAGATGTTCAAAATTTCACGCTTGAGTGTTCTTTCCCTTACCTTACCAATGTAGGCCAAACAGGTTGACATAGACCCAAAATAAACCACCCCTACTGATGTACAAGAATAGTGATTGAAGCTTTTAAAGTAAGCTTTCTTGAGGGTATATTCGATCTTTTGTAAAACATGGGAACATTGGTGACATCTCCCACAACTGTATGTACCTAACCTTTTAAGAACTCGTCTATAACTTTGGCCCAATTTTGGATATGCAATTTGCTCAAAATACCCTTGAGGAGGGTGGTATCTTTTCTTGTAAAATTAATAGTTTTCGGAAGAAGGCAGTTAATATCCTCCTGCATTGTAACAATTGGCCAACAAGTTTTAATAGTATTCTCTATTAAATGAGAATCACTAGTGTATGTGTATGTTATAATTTCTACTCACTTCTTTTGTTCTAACTGTTAAACTACCACACCTAATAGAATATAAAAAACAATCTCTTCATCAATCAAAACTTCAGCTAGTATTGTTTGAAATAATGAAACAGGGTGTTCCTTCTTTTGTTTACTGTTCTCAAAAAGTCTCTACTCAAAAAACAGCTCTATATAGAACTACACATTCCCGAAGCCCTGATTAGTTGTCCTAATCAATCCCTTTTTATATAAATGATGCCCACTATCAAAATGGTATTTGAATATGTGCTTTTTTTGTAAATATATGATTGAAACCAGTCTGTCTTTGCATCTTTATGTGGTCTAAATTTAGGTGGTTTTTGTGCACTTTTGGAATCAAAACTGGGGTTTTCGCTTAGATACGTTAAATAATTGAAATATTTTATGTTGGAAGTGCAATATTCAGTTCATTTAATGACACTGGTCCATAAATGTTAGTGTCCTGTAAAGTTGGTGAATACAGCTGTCATAATCAAACTATACATTAAGACTATTGTGGATTTCTTTTAAAGTTATATATATATATATATATATATATATATATATATATATATATATATATACACATAAATAGATATGTAAATAATTGCATATAATGCCTTTTAAAAGCTGTGTCTTGATGGTTACTTCATCTGTATATTTATTTTTCATATTCATTTCTCATGTGCGGCTGTTGTGTACAGTTTATTAAAATATGCTTACCATGACTTCTCTCATAACTATTTCCATATATAGCATACAGAGTGCATTCATCAAGTACTTTTTACATCCAGTCGTGAATTAACCCTTCTCCATGATGGAGGACCCATATGTAGAGTACAGGTAGAACTACCCTGCTCACAATGTAAATGTAGAAAAACACAGAGCAGGCAAACGTGCAACCACAAACTATCAGTATCGCAGCTAGGAAGGAAGGGGCTGATATTATAACCTTAGCTTGGTAGGAAGAGGCTGATATTATAACCTTGTCTTTTTTAAAAACTTGAGCTTTGCTAGCTGTATGATGTGTGCTGCATTAGGGAGCATGCGCTTGGTTAGCTTCGAAGGAGGGGGCTGATATTATAACCAATAAGTGTGATTGATTCATGAAATGTAAGTAATTTAATGTGTATTTAAATGTTATAGTGCATTATTATCATCATTATGGTCTGAGGAAGCCACTAGGAAGGTGGTGAAAGCGCTTACCTTATTCAAATACAATAAATCGTATGTTTTTAGTGGCGTACATCTTGTGACCATTTTGCTTCTTCTGTTCCTGGTCACAATGTGACAATCTTACAGGAAGGATGTGCCACATAGTTATTGTAGTATGCTAGCTACATTACAATTATATTTTGTGTCATTCATGAAAATTCTTACAGTACTGTTTACTAATGGGGTGCCATGACCATCACACACCATAACTTACATAAATTTCCAGCATATGAGGTGGCGTATTAGGTTTCTGAATACCATGTTAAAAAGATAAATTTAAATTAGTGAGTATCCTATTATCTGTAACATGTATTCCAGGGTATTGCTCTTACTTCGAATATGTGATGATGGACTATTGCTTTTAATTTGGTGTTGAATGGCAGATAAATGTTTGCCAGTTCTTTGCCTGGTGTTTCTTTCAGTTTAGTTAACATATAGCAGCACATTTATAAGTGACATCATCAACTGCAAACGGTGTGTCACATGTTAATACAGTGTTCAGTATTCCATGAAAACCAGTAATATTGCTTTGACACCATTGTGTTTCAACAGTATAACTTCAGTATGTAAAGTTCTGACATTTCTGAAAATCCCTTAGTGTATTAATTTGCAGTGTAAAAATATTGTCCATTTTGAAAATGATATAAATGTCCTTAAAATTGGATAGGTTAGCATAAGTAAATTGTATATTATTACAACATGCTTTAACTTTCCTGCACATAACAGAATTTCTGGTATTGTAGCAGAATGCTACTAACTGTCCAAGAGTCTGCAGTGTATGACTACCTGAGTGTCACATTCATCACCTACCATTTGTGTATCCACAGTACATGTACTTTGTAAAACTTTCAAAAACCACAGACCCCAAAAACTGCAAGAGATTGCTCTATAAGTCACTGAACTGACATTAATAATGCAGAGTTTAAGTATTGTAATGCCTGTTAAACTTATGCTACATAGTCACTCACTGAAAGGAAGGCCTATGCATCCCCATGTGGGAAACTTCAACCTTCACACCCCTAGATTTGAGAAGAATGACTTTAGTATTGGACATATCAATGGCTGGAGTGAGTAAGTTGTATTTTGAACTGGAGCAACTAATCCACACACAGTCCTGAGAGATGTTTTATGTAAATGAAAAGGTAAAATGAAATGAATGGAAAGTGGGCCTTTGCTTTGCAACCACTTTTTTATAACTAGTAAGTAGTGAGATTTCTGTGTCCAAGAGAGTATACCAATATAGTGTGCCCCCTTCTCCTGTTTGAGATATTCAGCAGCACTGTACCAAGTATTTAGGAACATGTCATTTCATACACACTCTGCAGTTAGCCTTTAGTAGAGCAGCCTTAGCACACACACACACACACACACACACACATACACACACACACACACACACACACACACACACACGCACACATGCACACACACAAACACACACACACACACACTTATACAAGTCAAAATTATGAAGTATGAATAGTAAAGTGCTGTTGTGTTTACTTCTACACTAAGTTCAGAGAATTCCACTTATTCTGAGCTACATTGATCCCAAGTCCCTGAGCTACCAAGAGAGGCTGAAAGCTCTATCCCTTTATTCAGTGTCTTATAGATGTTTGAAGGGAGATATCTGTCTTGTTACCATGCCATTATATACCCGATTGCCCTGATCTCCTATTTTTCCCAAAGTCTAATGTCTGTAATACTAGATCAAGGGACATAAACCTTTACCAACAGATAAATAAAACATGATAGAGGTACAGGTGTCTAACCACCACTTCCAAAACCTCTGGAACAAACTTCCTCTGCATATTAAGCAGTGCAATTCATTAGCTTTCTTTGAACATAAACTAGATGGATGTCCACACATTTACTCCAGAATTGACCGGTGTGGCCTTCCTGGAGAAAGAGGTGCTGCCTGAAGGAGGGCACTAGCAAGGTGAGGATGGTCAACAGACTTGGTGGCCTTAGAATTTCCATGAATCTATGAGTCAAGAGTTATTATGTATAGGAGTGTGGGTAAAGTAGTCTGTCCAATAATTCTGAAAAGAGATTTCTAAGAGGAGGTATAGGCACACATGCTTTCCAATGCTAATACTTTGTTTTGTATTTTCACTTTTCAGATATCCATGGTGTGCTGCTGCATGGGTCCAAGGTGAAAGAATACCATCATGCTAGATTATTTCAAGGAAGTTACATCTCTGTTTTTATTTTATGCCAAAAAGTCAGAATAATTTGATAAACATTACATGCTAATTTATGTTTCCTTTGCTTTGCTTTTCTGCGTGTTAACAGTACTGTACTTAAAATTCCCACTAACCATTTTCAGATTCGCATACAGACCCACAATTCAGAAATAAATGAAAAGCATGATCATTGTTTCACTTAAAACTGCTTCAACCAGCTGAAGTGTTAGTATGCTCGTAGCAGATTCACTGCTGACATTAAACCTGGCAAAAAGTGCCATAAAAAGAATAAAAAATATTTTCCTTTTGCTTGTCTCCAAGCAGAATTAACCCCAAACCACACACTTGTCGTAGCCTGTACTTTCCTTTTACTTATGCCAGTCCTTGCATTATGCCACACATTCTTCCTCTTTTCTGCTGTTTCACTAAGATAAATTTGTTAACTTTTTATTTGTAAAATTCTTCAATTGACTTTTACAGCCTGGGATTTACTCTGGAAAGTAATGCCATGTTATTTTAAGATCTCCACAAGCATTCTTGGAACTTATACTGTTTTCTTCATGGACCAACAGCTGTACCTGCAATAATACAAAGCCTTCCGTGGACAGGAGAACTTTAATAATGCATAATACTAATTCTGAAAAAGTCATTCCAAGCACATGGAAATAACTGATTTCATTGACAGCAGCTCTTTCTGGTGGTCACTGTTAGCAATGTACCCGTCAAAGGCACAGCCTTTTAAAATTTTAAGATTTATTGACAAATATCTACCTTATATATATATATATATATATATATATATATATATATATATATATATATATTTTTTTTTTTTTTTTTTTGATCAGATTTCAAATGTGTTGCCATTTTACACCATATGATATCTAAAATATGAAAGATGGCCACCATGTAGACAAATTTTTAAAGTGAAATGTGATCTTCATGTTTGTGCAGGAAGTCATTAAGGCTTCAGTGGGTACCTGTGTGTGCAGGTGTAGGTATTGTTGTGCCATTTCTGGGATGTTTATTTAGGATACTTACACTGAGGGAGACTTGGACTTTTGTAAATAGACCTGGGAGGTAAGGCTATTCCAGATAGGAGTGATACTTGTGTGTTCTTTGTTGGATAACCCAGTTTCATTCCTGGGAAGTCATTAGGAAAAAAGCTGAAACAGTGCTGTGCCACAGAACATGTTTACATGACCTTAATATAAATTTGAGTGGCAGATATAGAGGAATAGATGTTAACTCATTACATCTGAATGACGCCTCCAGGTGCATCTGCAGTTAACCCCTGCTGATGCCTCTAAGTGTCAAATATCGCTTGTTCATTTTTACATCAGTAATTCCAAAACCATGCTATGTAAAAGGTTTTAAAAGATTTAATTTTAAAGCTTAAACAATGGCAAATTCAACTGCATTAATATTTGACATCTGTCTAGTACATTTAAATAGATATTAACTCTTTTTTATGATATTATTTTATATAGATATTGTCACATTTTTCTAAATATCTCAACAACCATGTAACGCTAGCAAAACTCCTTAATCCAATACAAAAACTCTCAGCTAGATGAATAAAATGCTGCTGACAGTATGTGTGTAACTTGAGTGTGTTTACTCTGACTTATAAAATTCAGTTTAAGACCTAGATCCCCAAAAAATACTACCACTATAAAAATAGTTTGTGCTGAAGAGTCTACCATTTACACTTCTTTCATAACCCATGTGATTCCAGAGATATGAACATTTGTTTGAAATGTGAAGATATAATTTGATTCTGTCAAAATGTTTACATTCCGCCCACTGGAAGTTACAGTGCAAACTTTTTGAGGTCCATTGGAGTGAATGAATTAAGTTGCTGAGACTGGGTAGGTGGGTGAGGTATATAGAGTAGTTTATCTCAATACAATAATATATAGTTATGCATTCCAGAGGAATTGTAAGGTGGTAGCATATACTGTATATAGAACCAGCTGCAGAGCCAAGCTTTAGCCGGCTGTGCAACAGGTCCCTGTTTGTGTCCCAGTGCTGCAATCATATAGCATATGTTGCTCAGATAAAGCACGCATTCTTTCATGCATTCATTCACTCTTAAGATACTCACTTTGTTCACTTTGGTCAGTGGTGAGCAGAGAAGTAGCGAACACCCTCCGTACCCTTCAACCAGAGGGGGCCCTGCAAGGAAAGGGGCCCCTAAAAGTGACAAGAAAATATAAGGTGATACATCATAGTGCTATTGGCAGCCATCAGTTGTCTGTCGGTCAGTTTCAAGTTTTAGTTGCATCTGTAGCCACGCATAGGCAGAATTTGTTTCAGCTACAAATAATTGCGTCATCTTGAAATGAATGGGAAATGTATATTTTCTCCCAACAAATCTCCAGACAGCTGTCACATTTCACTTTTTCTCAGGACACAAATCCCAGTTAAAAGCTGTCCTATTCATAAATGGAGAAGTGCTAAACCCTAGTAACTTAACACCGTTATATAACCCCGTCACCGGTTTCTTTTTTAGTCAGCTGTTAGCTTCTATCATCTCTTACCGGTCCGTGCATACAGCCATATGTCCTTGTTACTGAATGAGCATTCCAATTCACTTACCAGGTGACAACTTGAGCTTATTTAAAACCCATCGTAGGTGCCTTAATATTTCACAGGATTACGGAGGAGGCCTCGCAGTCTGTAGGACCTGTGTCGAGGAGTGTGCTGATAATTCAATTGTGGATTTAATGGAGTGTAACGCTAGTGAGCATTATTGTATTTAGGGAATAGGCAGCAGTACATTGGCAACCTGATTGGAGAAGAATGAACCTTCACTAGAAGGGTGTTAATATACAAATAATAGCCGCGGCAAGATGGGTCCGCCGCTTCATAGCAGAAAAGAAAAAACAGTTTGTGTGTGATAGTGTATGAGAGTAAGTAAGGCAGAGATCAAACCATCAAAAAAAAAAAAAAAAAATCAAATGAAAAAAAAAAAATCATAGAAAAAAGAAAAGATGATTTTCAAAGAAGGGCTGCGCAAAATCAAAAAAGAAACTTTTAAAAGAAAAGAGATCAAAAAAAAACAAAATCTCCAAAAATCCGCAATCCCCACAACCCGGCTCAGCGCAGCCAAAGATATCGAATTTTTTTTCACTTCAAGCAAAGGATTTTTGATTTTTTCAAGATATTGTGGATTTGTTTGATTTTCTCATGTTTATTTTTTGAAACTTGTTTACGCTAGCTTCCGGGTCCTGTGGTGCCAAGAGATCAAACCATACCTTTCAACTTCTTATAGCAAGAAATCTGAACAAAGCCATTAATAAAAGTGGGCTAATGCCCCAAAAATAGGGACAATTTTTTAATATTGCACTTACAGACTTAGAAAGGTGATAGAATTTAACGTGAATTTTCTGAAGGGTATGCAGTCTTAAACTCAAATGGCTCTCATTCTTTTCTAACTACAGTCTTTAATGAGTTGCCGCTAATTTGCCAGAAAACCACAATTTTATGAAAAATGGACCAAAAATATGAGGCAGAAATCTGGACATTCTGCGAAAATCTGTACAGTTGAGAGGTATGCCCGGGCAAACGAGCAGATATTTTAGACTTGTTGAGCAGCGCGTTTGCTGTTTACTGAGTGTAAAAAATGAAACAAAAAAAGTTTTTGTACATTTATGCTGTCCGCATGTGTGAATGAATGTGTGTATGAAAGCAGAGGAGGCTCTGTGTATGTGTCTGTTACTGTTGGACCTATTCAAAGAATGTGTATTTGTGTTCATAATGGGGGTCGGCGGATAAATAAATGTTATTAATGTAGTTGTTTAAATTTTTAGCATTTCAAATGAAAAGGCATGCTTTGCTATGTTGTATAACAGAATGTATAAGAGCAGAGCTAGTAAACGAAAGGCAGCAAAAGATGCCGAGAAGCAACTTGAGAAAATTCAAAAGTTGTCAATGTATTTTACATTGCAATCCAACGTACAGGTACAGGCACATGAAATGAATAGCACTAGCAGTGAGTCATATCCAGAAGCGAAGTATCCAGAAGTGCTTCAAGTGAGGTCGAAGGTGAATCCAGTTGTTCTACTACCAAACAAACTGTGACAGATATTCCACTGACTGATAATCCCGGAGATTGGCCATCTATAATATCGCACAGACAAGTGTGTGATATTGTTGAATGTGGCCCACCACAGCAGAATGAAAGTTATGGATTTCCATTTAATGGGGAAAGATGGGGGTTCACAAGTACTCATTTCTATCGAACCATGGCAAATAGTGAGACAATAAGACGTTCATGGCTAATGTACTCAGTCCAGAAAGATGCCATTTTTTGTTTTTGTTGTAAACTATTTGGCACTGGCAGCATACCGCTATGTAGTGGAACATCTGCTTGGAAAGCACTGTCAAAAAGACTTCAGCAGCATGAAACAGGCAAAGTGGTTATCAAGGCTGTATGGTGAAATGGTTTGACATTCGGTCAGGCATAGTAAACCGTACATCTATTGACCAAGTTGAATTGCAGGCTTTTATGAAAGAAAGATTTTTGGAGAGTTTGTCAAACACATGACTGATGTCATTATTTTCTTTTCCAAAAGAAACTTGGCATTTTGAGGAAGTAATGAAAAGCTTGGCGATCGTTCGAATGGCAACTTTTTGGCACTGTTTGAATTGCTTGCAAAGCATGATACTGTCCCCAGCAATCTTTTACAGAGGATTAAGAAGGCAGAGATACATGTTCAGTACCTCAGTCCACAAATCCAAAATGAGCTGATTCAACTTGGTGCCAGTAAAATTCAAGAGGCCAACATAGCACAGCTTAAAAAGCAAAATATTACTCCGTTATTTTGGACTGTATTCCCGACGTGTCACATGAAGAACAGATGTCAGTGGTGTTACGCTTTGATGAATGCAATGGTGATGATGGTGTCAATATTCATGAAGCATTTGTTGGTTTTCTTAATGTTCATGATACAACTGGCAAGAGCTTATTGGAGGCATTTCTTGAAAAGGCAGACAACTTAGGAATAGATATTGCTGACATGACAGACCAAGCTTATGATAACAGTTCCAATATGAGAGGAAAGAATAAAGGAGTTCAAGCCCTCATGCTAGAAATAAATCACCATGCATTGTATGTACCACGTATAGCTCACACTTGGAATCTTGGAATCTCAGACATGGCAAGGTCATCGAAATATGCTGTTGACATTTTTGGTCTGATTAACAGAATATACGTTTTCTTTTAGTCACATTGACGTTGGGATATACTTCAAGAACATATGCTAATATCTGTTAAAGGGTTATCAGACATTCGGTGGGAGGTGAGAATTGATGCTGTGAAGCCATTGCGTTACCACCTTGAAGAATTGTGCAATGCTTTGTCATCTTTGCGAGAACATGCACTCAAAAAGAAAGACGGCAATACAGCAACAGAAGTCAGTGCGCTTTTAGACCATATTACTACGCGGTCTTTTGTTCTGTGCATGTGGTACAATACACTGTTTCACATCAATAAAACCAGCAAATTAATTCAGTCACCAGATGTTTCAACTGACATCGTGCAGGCAGAAGTCTGTGCTACAATGAAGTTTTTGCAAGACTATCGAAATGCAGGATATAACTGTAGTCACGAATGCACATGAAATAGCAGACTATATGGGTATTGAGCAAGTGTTTCCAGAAACCAGAGTGCCACATAAGAAGAGAATGTTTATTATGAATGTGCTGATGATTCAAGTTGTCTTTCTGCAGAAGAAAAATTAAAATCACAGTTCTTTCTTGTTCTCACCGATCAGGCCATATCTTCTGTTTCATCATGATTTGACCAACTCATGGAGTGGTATAAGTTGTTTGGTTTTCTGTACAATGCTAACAGACTGAAGCAGTATCACAGAGAAAATGAACTGGAGAATCACTGCAAAAACTTTGAAAGAAAAATGGAAGATATTGATGCCAACGAAATAATGGAATTGAATTGTTTTATTTATGTCATAGAGAAAGAGAAAGGATTTGTCACGGAAATTTTTTTTTAACATACATATACAAGAACAGCCTTCAGGAGGTATATCCGAATCTTTGCATTTACATCAGAATTCTTCTGACCACACCAGTTGCTGTCACTGGTGCTGAAAGGAACTTCAGCAGGATGAAACTGATCAAGAATATCTTGCGCTCAACCATGACAGATGACAGTCTTTCTGTGTTTGCAGTTATCTTAATCGAAAACAAGATTGCCAGATCTCTGGACTATGATGCACTGATTAACCAATTTGTGGAAAACAAAGCTCGAAAGAAGCGCTTTATGTAAATACACTAATGGTGTACAGAATGCATGTACACTGTAGGCCTATGTATACATAATATGAACCCTGTATATATGTTAGCATGCTAAGAAGACATATGTCACCCTGTTCTGTTCCAGACATGTTTTGTTAATAATTTGTATGCAATTTTGTGTGCAATATGCTAACTGAACAGTCATGGACCAACTGCATTGCAATGTAACTTTAGAATTACATTTCATGTATTTCATTAATGATGAATACAGCATACATGAGTTCATTGGGTGAAAGCAGTCTTTTGACATGCATATTTACGCAATTGAAGAACTGGATTTATTATTATAGTTACACTATAGTAAGCACTAAGCTCTAGTAGTTTAGGATTATTTTTAGCTTGGCCTTAAGGCATTTGTTAATGTGTATGGACAGCGTGGCCAATAAAATGTTAATTTCAGAGGGATAGTGTAAAGGGCCCTGGACATATGTTTGGAGGGGGCCACGTTCTTTGTTGCTACGGCCCTGGTGGTGAGTTGGATCCTGCATGATACTTAATAGACACAAGGCAGAAAAGCTATTCACACACACACATACACACACACACACACACACACACACACACACGCACACGCACACACACACGCACACACACACACACACACACACACACACACACACACACACACACACACACACACACACACACACACACACATACAAACTCTGTACATCTACAGGTAATTTGGGGGAATCACCCATTTTCCAATGGTACATCCTTGAATGCTGGAAATAACCAAAGCTTGTCACGTGCACATAGGGAGGAGATGTGGACTCCACACAGAAGAAGACCAGCTGGAAACCAGACTGGAGAAGTAAGTGCTATGAAGCACCACTGCTAAACTGCTGCACTGATGTGCTGCCCCAGATATAGCATATACTAAATCTGTTTATTTATTTATTTATTTATTTATTGACTGGATTAGTACTAGTGTGTTAGAGAGTTTACTAGAATCACATACTGGGTTGGCATGACAAGTTGGTTTTTGGCATGCCCGGCAAAATTGGTGAATACTCAGAGCAGTCTTTATACATATATATATATATATATATATATATATATATATATATATATATATGTATATATATATATTTATATATATATATATATATATATATGACATTCTCATGGCTGAAATAACAGTTTGACAAGGAACCAAAAAAATACACATAGAAATCTAAGAGGCATGATACTGTCGGCACTCTGTTTAACTCTGTAGTGAGAGTTCAGGTGTGACAACATCAGCAGAGTATGAAACAGTGCTGATAGCGGCGGTAGTAGCAGCAGTAACAGTAGTAGTAATTGTGGTAGTATTAGCAGTATACGTTTAAGCACTGATAGCATTAGCAGTAGTAGCAATAGTGGTAACCATAGTAATATTGGAAGTAACAATAGTAGTATTAATAGTAGCAGCAGTAGTCATAATAAGCATTCACATTCCACAGCTTAGTACTAATCAGCTGTGTGTGCCAAATGAGTGAAATATACTCTTAAATGAAGTGCTGTCTATGAAGTGTCCTATGACCAGTGTTTGAATTATACCCTAAACTCTGTAGTAGCATGCAAGTGTTTTTGCTTTTCACTACTGTATGATAATGACACATAAATCTATCTATGGATCAACTAAAAGTGCTTACATGCTAGTAGCTTATGACACACTTGCTGCTGCTTGCTCTAATTGGCAAGTGCCCTAACTCCTACTAGACCTCCCTCCACCTGACCCTGGTGAATTACATAGCCCTACCAGAACCCTGACTCTAACCCTAAAACTCCTATTTATTCCCTAGCTTTAATCATAGCTCTCCTTTACAAAGTCCCCGATCATCCCCTAAGCATAGAACTCCATTGCTCCCACCCTCAACTGAAAGTCCCTAATTGCTCCCTAATCCTCTAATCCCTACTTCCAAACCCTAAACTCGCCTCCTGCTCCCTAACCCTAAAACTCCTTTCTCAATCCCTAAACCTAAAGTCCCCAATTGCTCCTTAACCCTAATCTTTCCTCTTGCTCCCTAAACCTAAAGATGCCTCTAAACCTAAATCTCTTTCCCAATCACTGCATAAGGCCCTAACTTATTTATTCAACATTTGTTAACCAGGAAAGTTCGACTTGGAACAAAGCCAATTTTCAAAGGCAGCCCAGAGAGAAATGCTCCAGATTCATGTCTTTGTAACATGAGAAGAAACTGGAGCACCCACAGAAAACACACATGAATGCAGGGAGGACATGCAGACTCCACACAGAAGGCACCCCAGCCGAGAATCAAACCAGTGAACCTCTTGCTGTGAGGCGACAACGCTGCAGCTGCACCACTGTGCTATCCAACTTGCAAGGCTGGCCCTAACAATTATGGAGCTCAGTGTGGACAATTGTGGTGTGGCCCCTTGGCTGATGCCTGCATCTACCACCCACCCTTTCCCCCACTTACTGGCTTCTTGGATTTAAGACTATTTTGGACTAGTTATCAAGAATATATGCAATTACTGTAAATTAAAAATGAAACAATTTATTTATTAGGTTATATTTTTGTAATAAGATATGTTAAAACAGAAGTAAACTATTGGATTCCTGTATTAATCCCAGATCTAACACCCCCTGTAGTTCTTCTCTCAGGGACTGTTTAAATTGCTCAGGTGCACTATATGGGGGCCTGTTTGATGTACCATTGAGGCCCAGTGTCTACACAATGCTTCATCAGGTGGTTGCATCCTGGCTTACCAGTAAACCTGTTCCCCCAATCTTCTTTTTTTATTCTCTCTTTGGTTCCATCTTTCCAGTCATGTGACGCATGCCTCACTCTCCTTCACATCATACATCCAACAGATGTACATAATGTAAACACTTTGCTTTGTTCTTTGGGTATTATTTTCTGCATAGAAACATTATACTATGATGATGTGACAGTGTACAAGTACTTTGTGTACCTGTTTTTCTGACTGAATGTTTATATCACATCTACATAGGATTATGTGTATTTATGCTGTATATTACCCTGAGTAATGCCTCCCTGCATTCTTGCTCTTACATTGCCACTGTTATATTAATAAACACAAAAACAAGAAACAACTGCAACCCAAAAGGGAAACCAGTAAAATCCAAAAGCACTTGTGAAGTAATATGTTTTTGCTGGCCTTTAAATAAATTGCTTATTTTGCACTGGACATACTGCTTCACAAGTGCTTTTGGATTTTATTGTTACATTAATATTGATTAAAGTTTATTGTTTCTGTGGTTGCATTTCTGCCATGTTAAACCTGAAAATGGACTAGGAGGCCATTGTTCTGCTATGATTAACAAACATTACATAAATAAATAAATAAAGTATATTTGCATGCTAAGTACATTGCACACTTTAATGTCTTTGAGAGGTGCTGCTGATAATACCAAGCAGGCCATGAGTTGCATTTAATGGTTGTGGGAGGACCGGGGAGTCAAGAAGAGAATGAATAATTTCTAATCTTGTCCTGTACCACCCCTTTCTTTAATCGTGAGCTTCTAATCATCTCCAATCACTGCTTTGTACAGTCAATGTGCTTACACAAAACCAAACTGGTTAACTTTCTCAGAATGCTAACAATAATAATTATAATAGTAATTACCTACCTTACACCTGTCCACAGAAATGGCATTGCTCGCACATCACCCACATATAACTATTTCTGAAAGTGTGTTTTCATTTATTTATCCTTTGCTGATCAGGTTAGTCTCACTAGACTAGTAGCCTCTTTTTGGGGGGAGAGCTGAGGTGGTATTTATACTACAATGGGTAATTTGGCAAGGGCAGAGGGCAGCTTTCCTACTGTTTTTGATAAGTGGTGTGGGATCTTTTACATCTCCTAAACTGCCAGCAACTAAGGCACATGGGACCATGGTTTAACATCTCATCATAAGGATGGCACACTCAGGAGTACAACAACCCCATTATGCTACATTGTAGTGTCAGTTATTGGAAATTAATCCAGTCACTTGGTGTGGGAATACAACCCACAGCCTGCTGATCTTCCAGCACCAAAGATAAGTGTGATAGCTTCTTGGTGAGCTACTGTTGAGCCACTGGTACTATGAAAAGGCGGGTAAGTGTTAAACTAGGTAAGTGGACTAATACATGCAGATCTTTTCTACTCATATTCTAGGTCACGTGGGCAACAGTAAGGATTACATGCAGGGTTACTTTAGAGTAGTCACTAAACACCATGATTTTGGCAGGTCGCAAAACATCAGAATGCCTTAAGGAAACCCACATGGCTGTAGGGAGAACATCAAAACCCTACAGTTTGTTCAGCTTGTAATACTACTTATGAAAGTCCATTGAAAATGAGAACTAATACTTTCAATATTTCAGTGATTCAGTGTTCAAGATCAACAGACTCAAAAACCCAAGAAAGCGTATCAGTTAGTTCCCCTGGTGGAGTTGTTGGTTTAAATGTTCCATCTAGAAACAAGAATCACATTTACTCTTGAGACCAGAAATTGTGTTTGAAGTTCTCTCATTACATGAAGATAATTCTACAACTGACTAACTCTGTGCAGAAGAAATCTTTCTTTTCTTTAAACCAGATGATGTGTTTTCCTTTAGAAGAAATACCTGTTATCCCTTGTATCTGAGTGTGTATTTTGCACATCAGACACAAAATATCACTTAGTACCACACACTGTAGACATTTGCAAGTTCAAATGATGTTCCTTGGATTCAGTCTATAATGAAGTATGAACTGAGTCTAGCCAGGTGTTCCATGTTAACAGCAGTAAGAATGGCTGTATTCTATGTGAAAAGTTGTATTCATTCCAATTTTTGAATATCTCTTTTGAGACAAGAACATAAGCTCAATATTCAGCACATGGCCTCACTAACACTTTAAATTAAGGTAAAATAACTTTGTGAAACGTATAATCATTTGCAGGGTGGTATTCATTGCGTAATAACATTCCTGATAATCATTTGTACATATGTTTTGCAGTTCAGTAGCAGGATATGTACGTAGAAAGGATAAAGACGCCTACATAGTTCCAACAGGAGTAGGAGCAGGAGGCCTAATAAAAAGGAATTTTCAAATGTACTTAAGTATGTTACCGATGTATGTAACTCTGCATACACTGCAAAAGAGGGTCACTGTGGATCTATTGTAGCTACTGAAAAAAGCACACATGGCAAACATTAAAGACTGAAGCAGTATTCATTTCTTGAGCTCTAATCATAATGTGACTAAGAAATGGAATAGGGTCCATTCTTATCTCAGTATTAGAAACCCAAAGCATTTGGAGAAATTAGAAAAGACAGGCACCCAGGCTACAATAATTGATGACCTCGGCCACAACACGTTATCAACAGAATAGACATTAAAGTCATTACCAGTCCCAAAGTCCATAACTGTACATTTCCGGCTGTTAAATTTGAGATGGTGAATTTCTGATCACTCATGCTGAGAATCTAAGACATTTTAGAGTTCTTACAGTCATTTAAGTTAATCAGCAGCACAGAGAAAGCAAAGAAACTCAAATTTGATACAAATAGTGCAAAAGCACCATATCTTAAACAACAATATTCAAAGTATGCATCTCAACCTAAACTATTCTGGGAAGAGGTTAAGCACCTGACAGGTCACATTACTGATCTTTCTACTAAATATAAAAATGCGGTCGCAAGTGACAACACTAAATTAAAAAAAAAACTACTTGTACTTACTTATCTCTTCTAGAAGAGACATAACTACTGCATTTCCACGCTGATATGACAACACTGACATCTCCGCTCTACTATATGCTCTGCTGTATGTTCTAGCCACTTATGCTTTGACCTTTCATTTCACAGTCATAACTGTAAAGTAAACAAAATCTCTGCTGCTCAAACATGACTCTTTAGCATAGCTCTCAACTTCTTAGCACAAAAAATCTGGGCAAAAGAAAAATAATCCCAAAAATAGGGACAAATTAAGTATTGCTGTTATAAACTTAGAAAGTTGATAGAATAAAAGGTCTTGTGTTACCATGCATTTTCTGAAGGGTATAACATCTGAAACTCAAATCCCTGTCATTATTTGGTAAATTCAGTCCTCACTAATTTGTCACAAAAATCCAGAAAATCATAAATTTTATGAGGAATAGACCAAAAATATGAGGCAAAAATCTGGACATTCATTGAAAATCTGGACAGTTGAAAGGTATGCTCCTTAGGCACCAAATCTAATAAACTTCATTCAACCTTCCTTAAGCTATTAGCTTAAGAAATTTCAAAAACTTCATGCGTAATTATACCTGTCACTCTATTTAGGATTTGATCCCTCACTTTTCAAACAATCATTTGTTACTCCTCTATCCAAAATCCCAAAATACTGGAAAATTGCTTCACAAAATTATTATCACATGTAAATGGCTAGGTCCTCCTGTGTGACTAACAACATAGCTTCTGTAGCAACTTTAGTACTGAAACTTCCCTAATAAAGGCTACTGGTTTAATATATATAAATATGAATGAAGAATTCACAGCAGTGGTAGTATTCATTGACATGATCAATGCATTTGAGTCTGTTTACCATGATTTCTTACTACACAAGTTACACAAACTGAACTTTGCTGTAGCTATAAAGTGGTTCCCAATCTATCTCTATTTTTATTACAACGTATTTTCAAACATAGGCATATTTAACACTGATGTACCTCAAGAATCCATTCTAGGCCTGCTACTTTTCTATTTATTAATGACACATCCATTCTTATGACTAAATTTGACAAAACAGATCAAAATCTTCAAACTCACCTGCAGTTACATTTCTCACAATTATCTAACTGGCTTCATAATAATAAGCTATTTTTAACCACAAAGAAAACAAATGTTATTTTGTTTGCTGCACCTTAGAAACCTGCCACCTGTGCACCAATAATAGTCAGACATCAATAATATTCCTATACACTATTTATAAATATCTGTACTACTGAATGATATGATATACCTTAAAATCTACAATGTACATGTAGCTACAAATGAGATAGTCTTTTATTGTCTCGTACACATATATTATATATATGAATTGAATTGCATATATCCAGTGTAGTTGTTATATATTAAGCTTCCATTGTAAATATTGATATTATATATAGTCCTATACTGTCATAAGTACCCGGATCATGACTGAAAAGGGTCAGTAGATCAATTCACTTACCCAGTAAACAAACTACAATAAATAAATAAATTCAAATCAGAATATGAAGACCTACAGATGTTAAATAAGAAATGGCCCTATGGCAGAAATCTAGTGCAGCCATTTATAAATGTAATTGGGAGTAAAAAAAAAAAATATATATATATATATATATATATATATATATATATATATATGTGTGTGTGTGTGTGGATTCACTTTATAATCCGAAAATCCTGTAATACAGAATCTCAGAATTTCGAGACCATAAAGACGAAAGCTCTAAATACCGAAATCCCAAAAGCGCGAATTTTGAAATTGCGAATCCTTCACTAACCAGACACCACACACATACACAAACACACACCTTCCCCCACACACAAACACACAAACCTACACTACATACAAGCTGTGCCCCCCACACCCTCCTACTTAAATATACTAACTCCAGGGTCACACTACACAGATACCCAGACAAACACACAAAAACACCACCACACACCTACATTCCCCTTGCACACACACACATCAGTCACAACACACACTGACACACACTAAAGCCCCTAACCAACACCCTTAAACATATATACTTACTTGAACTTCCATTCAAACACCACAACACCAGAAGCGCTACTTCAACATCTCCGAACGTCGGGATTTTGAAATTCACACTTCTGGGGTTTTGGTATTTAGAACTTTTGGCTTTATGACATCGGGATTCTGAAATTTGGTATTTCAGAATTTCGAGATTATAAAGTGTTCCTATATATATATATATATATATATATATATATATATATATATATATATATATATATATTAATCACAGAAGAACATTCACTGACCCAGTTTTGATCCCACACAATAATAAATCCATCAAACTTATGACTATGCAAAGTTTGCTAGATCTTGATATGAGGAACCAAATCAAATGCCTTAATCAAATCAATGTAAATCACATTGATTGCGACTCCACCATAAACAGTATCAAGAACTAGACAGTAAATATTTATCATTTTCATTAAACGATATTGTGATAGGTCTAAGAATTATTTTTTCAAGGGGGTAGCATTAGCTTTAATGAAATTTATTCAAAGCCTTTGCCTACTGTGGTAGTTAGACTAATGGGTTGAGAATTATGAGTCCCATCACAATCATCAACCTCATAGATGGCAATCACTAATGCCTCCTTTAAAGCCATAGAAACAACGCCTGTGAATAATAATAATGTTTTTTTTTTTAAACACATAAGTAAATCTGAGGGACAGGGCATACCTTGTTTTCAGTAAAGAAAAAAAAAAGGATCAGACAAGTTAGGTAGTCCTTTTACTTAATTACCTCAATGTTTGACCAGACTACTCAGTGTCTTTTTAAGTAATATGCAGATCGCACCATTTAAAACTGCTAACAGACAACTGATTGCCATGCTAGACTGGAATTACTTGAAAAGGTTTCCAAAAAAAATTGCACAATTGCCGAAATGTCTGCGATAAATTTAATGCTGATCTGCAGAGCTGCAGCTGGCTCATCTAGTACCGAGTGCTGCTCCCTAGTTTGATGGCCTCAACTCTAAACTGAGGAACAAAAAAAAAAACATTGGAAAAAAATAATAGGTCCACTCTCAGATTAGATGCTCTTTTCTTCTAAGTAAGAGTACCAGGTCCTCTCTGCCCCTAATTGTTATGTGAGGAACAAAGAAATAAAAGTCTTCTTTTCAAAATTTTAGATACTGTAGCAAACCATTTGCTGCATTTGTACCAAACAGCTTGCTGCAACGTATTCCACACACTGAGTGCTGAATCAAGAGTCCTGACTACACATGCAGTATGTGAATTAATTTCCTTGTCAGCATCCAGAAATGTAACTACAGAAACGAATGTTGGCACTGCAATTGTACCTCCTGAGACCTTGTACCTGGGGCAATCTGCTTTCTTCACCCCACCCTAACTGCACTTCTGCTGACCTATAGATAAATGTTATCAGCTGAGTCCATTGTCACACCTCTAAAATGTCTACAAAAATCTTTCCGTTTGGTGGGAGTATAAATAATTAACCCGAGTTCATGTAAGGCCCATTCCAACTCACCATACTTACCAATGACTCACAAGAAGCAATTTATCTTCTCTTATTGCATTCTTTTAGAAACAACTGATAGGCTAACCAGTGAAATCACGTTTTGCTGCATAACTTCCTTTTGTTGGTAATCATGTGGTATGTCGGGACCTGCTAGACTGAGTCTCGAAACATGGAGACTGAATAGCTGAAAAATTGGACTTCCATATATTAAATCCAAGATGCCATTTCTTGAAATATTCCTTTTTCTCTGAGGCATGGCAATCTCAGAGTTGGTATATATAAGTCTGGGGGAATGTTGGGAGGCTTGGCCCCCCACGTGGGGTTGTGCAAAAGGGGGGAGGTTGCCCCCCACTGCAAAAAGAAGTTTTAAAGAAAATAATTATTTTTAAGATTTGCTCTTCTCGTGTGTTTTCCACCTTTTTTGGTTTTTCAGCACTTGGCATTTTGAGTGCCAACATTTCAATAGGGAGTCTTTTTTTGTTGCATTATTGTGGATCAGCCCTGCTACTACCATCCAGCCTTCTTGTGGGAACACTATTCTCAATAAAGCTCCTATGCTTTTTACAGGTTTTCTTAAATAGCACTGTTAGTTCAGTTCACTGTTTCATAGTGTCATTCCCATGTCATCAGGTCATTGTTTATCATATCATAACTGCCCTGGTAACATTTCTTTGTCTGCCTGTCTCTACCTCTAACTAGCGATGCAGTGCACAGAATACTACTGTGTCACCTACTTAGTATAATCATTCAGCAGCAGGTAAAGTGGTATCTGAATGGGTTAAGATGGTGTCCAGAAAGTTCTGTCTCCTGGTAGGAAAGCTGACTAACATTTTATTTCTTTCCTTTTGTGCCGTATGAGCTAATAAATTCTGCTCACATTTTCTAGTTCAGTTGTAAGTGTTCCAGCATATACTAGAGCATTTAAATCTCTTGCTTATATGGAACAATATTTGGCTAAATATGATTTACATTCCTTGCTAAATTAGAACTTCCCGTCTGAACTGAGATTTGGACTTTTATAAAACAGTTATCAGTAGACAGTTCATATGATGCTTGCTTAATTTAACCTTACATTTTTTGGCATTGGTACTATTAAACCAAATAACTGAAATGTCAAGCACTGTACTTTTTGGATGCTGGATTCATACCACAAAATTTCAGAATAAAAATCAGTCAGAAGTCTTTACACTGTCGGTTAATAGTATTTATTTGTAAAATGAACAGTATATGAAGAATGTTAGCAAGAAATTCTGATTTCAATAAGCTGAAGTATACATAAATGCATCAAAGTAGCATCAGCAAAGTCATCTATGAAGTGAACTGTTGGAAATACTGAATGAATCTACTGAACTTGGCTTTTTTCCTACAAACTTGGCTTTTTCTCCTGCAGATCTTATACCTTTTCTTATGTATATCTTGTGTATGTAGCACTAGTAACAACAATGTTCTCATCAATTTTCTCAGTCTTGAACTCTAAGCACTGGAGACAATAAAGCTTCCTAGCAAGATATTTTCTCTAACCAAAGATTTACACAGTCTGTTTCTCTAGGACAACCTGGCACATAACAAAAGAATTTCAAATAAGAAATAACACACTCTGCAAACTGCATTTCTTGCATTAGAATGTATTTTTGTAACTCTACAAAATTTATTTTATTTTATTTATTTATTTGCTGTTGGTTAACCAGGATGGTCCATTGGGCCAAGTGAACCCATTTTCAATGGAGTCCTGGGGAGAAAAGCTCCAACAAGAATACATGTTACAGAGATATACATTACATAGTATACAACTCATAGCAAGGTAAAATTTACAAACAGTAGAATTATCCATGAAAATAATGATAGAGTGTAGTTATATACATTTTTTTTTTAGGTTGATAGATGATATTTAGGATAGGATTATGAGCAAAATATAGGAGATGAAAGTAATAAGGATAGAGGAAGTGGAGAATGATTATGTGGGGAGGGAGCAGGAGCATTCCCATCTAGATGTTAGGTAGGAGTGAAGTGTTTTTTTAAAGGTAGGAAGGCTAGCGATGGTGCGAATGGAGGGAGGTAGGGAGTTCCATAATCGAGCTATGGAAAAAGAGAGGAGCTTTTGTCCTGGGGGACGAAGGGGTCTATGGACTACTATTAGGTTCTGATTAGTGAATCTGAGAGGTCTTTGAGTTTGGTGAATTTTAAAGGTAGAAGAAAGGGTGAGACAGAGGGATGGTTGGAAGATGAGTTTGTGTGCAAATGTGAGTTGAGTGTAGGAGAGGTAGTTGGGAAGTTCGAGCCAATTTAGTTTATGAGGTGGTGTGCAGTGGTGTGTTGAAGCTTTGGTACTAGTGGCAAATTTGGCTATTTTGTTGTAGCAGGTAGATAGTTTAGTTCTAATAGATGATTGTAGGTTAGTAAAAAGGGGGGCACCATAAAGGAGAGAGGGTAAGAGAAATGTAGTAGAGAGAGTGAGTTTGGTTGTTGATGAGAGGAATCGCTTGTGTCAATAGAGCAGGCCGAGTTTTTGGTGGGGTTTTTTTATGTTTATTAGTAGATGGGACTCAAATTTGGAAACTGTTTCTCAAAATGTAAGCTATAATGAAGTTATGCTATATACATTTCCATGCCTTTTCAGAGAAAGAACTACATTCTTGCAGTACCTAATCTAACAACTCCTCCTGAAATCTCCAAACAGGAAATTCATTTAAATCTATCCAGGAAAAAAGAGGTCATTGTTCCCCTCTACCCATCACTCATTAGACCCATTATAGAGTACAACGCCCCTTTTGGTATGTACCTCACAAGACATCTACAACAACTGGAAAGGCCACAGAAATACCTTACAAAGAGGATTACTGGCCTCAAACAGATGCCCTATGCAGACCGTCTCAAAAAACTCCAGCTTTACTCTGTCACATATCGCCTACTCAGAAGCAATCTCTGCCTAACATACAAAGCTATGTCAAACCCAGAGCTCTTGAACATGCTCCACGTAAAGATATCCCAATCCCTCCGAGCTACATGCTCCAGGGAACTAAACCTTGTCACCACAATAAACAGAACATGCTGGAGGGATAGATTCCTGTCCCAGAGACTTCCCATACTCTGGAAAAAACTACCTATTTATATCAAACAAAGCTCCTCATTAGCACTCTTCAAGAAAAATCTTGATGATTGGATGGGAGATAAGAAATTCACTCCGGGGATCACATCTGTGGCTCTGCTTGACAGGGGCACAGCAAAATAATTTTCTTGGGTGGCAAACACTAGGGTACCATTTGGCTAGGCTTATATAGGCTGTAGGGCCAATAGCCTAGTACCTACCTATGAACCTATCTAACTTATAAATGTATTAAGTGTAATACCCAAAGAAATGAGGAACACTAAACTGAGAGACTAATTAAAAATACTTACAGTCTTTACTTCAGGCCATTCACCTAATGATTTTATAATTCCAGCAAGTAACTGGCCAAGTACAGCACTTGCATAATCAGTAAACATAATAGAATAAGCCTTACTCTACATTGTCCCAAGTTCCCAAGTCATTGCTAAGGTACTGGAAAAGCCACCCTAGTGTTCCTGAGTCCTTTCCTGATTCCATTTTGCAATTATTTGGCTGTCCAGACATCCTGTTCCCCCTGGTTGCAAGGCTGCTTGACGGATTTAATGGTACATTCATGTTGTTTTGTGACATCGTCATCCCTCTATTACTTACCTGTAATTTTAATCTCTCAATTCCTTAACAAAACAATGGTTGGGAGTCAGTTTAGTATAACTGATTCCAAAGAGATTGATTCTGAACTGTTTATGCTGTAATCCAGTTTCTGTTGTGTAATGTGTACAAAGTACAAAAAAGCTATATTAAGCTGATCATTGTGTGGTCTATCTTACATTTTTTGTCTCAGCGCTTTTTTGTTACTTCTGTTAATTTGATAAACAAGAGGTCCTATTGGTCTGACTACAATGTATGGTCCCTCCCAGTTTGAATCAAAATAGCCTCCAAACACGAATCTTTTTAACATGTTGAACTAATGATTAGTAGATAAATTTAATGTTTGCTTCGCTAACAGTTTTGTTATGTAAGGCAAAAATACTTTCTGTTGTGCATTTTTACTCCAGGAACTAAAATAGTAACCTGGCACTGTAATAATTCTTCAATGACTCCTTGCATTGTCTGAATTTTCATTAGATCTATTTCAGCTTCTGAACTGCTTTGATTCATGTCTGTGATTCCACTTATTTTGTTTTCCCTCTGACTTCTGTTCATACAAAGGAATTCATTCTTTCGCCTTCTTGGCTGTTGTATCTGCTACTGCATTACCAAGGAAATATTGATTTCTGTCAATTGCTTGGTGTGCCTTAACTTTGCACATGCTCCATATGGTCACATTCTCCATCTTAATTATTTTAGCATCCCTACATGCTGCAATGGTTTAAATTTACTGTCTACAAATCCTCTTCTAGCCCAAATCTCCAGATAATAAGTAAAATCTGTCTCTACTTAAGAACTGCAACACAAAAAATGAACTCCCTCTGAGCATCAATTTTTGGCCAGCAAACAGTGACTGGAGAAATAAAACTGTATTAGATAAACATATCAACAGCAAAATACAGACGCCTTCCTCAGTGTACAAATATCAAAAAATACACAGCTGTTTTTATCTAGTATGCAAGCAGTCTATTGGTCAAAACTTAAAGATGTTCATTACTGTTTCTGAAGATTTATTGGCCCAGGATGTTTTCAGCTTTTGTCGACTTTTGAACCTCAAATAGTTTTTTGGTGAATCAGATTCTAATTTTGATCATGATAAGTTTATATATCATAAATCTAGCTTTTCTCCTCCAATGCACCCCATGGTTTATCAGTTCCAGAATAGCATTCTCAAGGATCTATATTTTTTTGGCTCGGATATTCCATTAAAACACAATAATTTAACCTTTATTGAAAAACAAGCTATTCTGGAACTTAAAAACAACAAAGATATCTAACTATGATAACTATCATAGTATAGTATGACCTATGTATTGCAACACCTTAGTTTAATGGTTTTGACACTTGTAGCAATGTCAAGTAAAACAAACTGGTTACAAGGTTAGAAGTTACAAAACCCGTAGGCAAACATGTCATTAGATATCATGTATCCTCAAAAGTAAAAGCAAAATGTTTATGTGGTGACTCAACTAATAGTATTGCAAAAAATCCATTTGCCAACTATATAACTATATATCAGGTACTCTGTGGGTCAAACCTGAGTGCTATTTCTGGTGCACCAGGCAACTTTCAAATCTAGTACTAGTCTGACTGCCAAAATGTTTTCTACTACTTGAATGAGATACTGTTTCTGGTAAGGTCATAAATTATCTTTAGAGTGTTTACTTCAGCTGTTACAGCTAGAGCAGAATCTGTCTTATCTTTACCTCATAAGTCTGGGTATTCCTGTATTCCTCCACTAGCACATGGCTACATCTTTAATGCTCCATAAACTCTGGTTATTGAAGCTAAATATAACACCCACTTCTGACAATACAGCTGTACCCTGTATGGCACTGTCACACTGAGGATGAAACAGGACTTTTACTGTTACCTTATTCCAGGATGATTAGTTCTATTTAGAAATCTGATCTCAGTAAGCTTACTGCTGTGACCTTTGACCTTACAACATCATAACAGTATTTGGGTCTTCTGGTAGGGGTCTGTTAGTAACTAAAACTGATTTGCCTATATCAATACATTATTGCATAGTTACTTTCCAATATGCAGTGAAATGCACAGTCTGCCATCCCTTCTTACCCTAAGTGATGTCAGATAAACAAGTGTTGATCCAGTGGTCAAATTTTCTCTTGTTTCATTCACTTACCTGTCTCACATCACAGTGATACCTTGCAATAGAATCTTCTTCCTTGGAGAATTCTTCTCAGATACACTTCAAATAGATCCCCAACTTCAGGACAGCACTGCTCGTCTATTGTCTCCACAACAGGATTCTGGAAATTACAATATTCCCACTGAGTGCCAAGGTCATCATCGAAAGATTTATCTAGTTGACTGAAAATGTCAAACACCATACTTTCTGATGGCTCGATTCAAACCATGAACTTTCAGTATAAAAATCAGTCAGAAGTCTTTTCAATTTTGGTTAACAGTATTTATTTGTAAAATTAACAGTATATCAAGAATGTTACCAAGCAATTCCTATTACAATAGCTGAAGCACAGATAAATGCATCAAAGTAGCATCAGTGAAGTTATCTGCAAACTGAACTGTCAGAAATATTGAATGCACTAAGTGAACTCGGCTTTTTTTCTGAAAGATTTTATACATTTTTTCTGTATAACTTGCATATGTTGCATGTGAAACAACAAATTCTTTTAACTATTTTTCTCAGCCTTGAACTCCAAGCACTGGATAAAATAGATCTTCATAAAAAGACATGTTTTCTTGAACCAGCTTATTTTAGCAAACTTAAGGCTCCATATAATCTGTTTCTGTAGGACAACATGACATAAAGAAAAGTTTCACACAAGAAACAACACACTGTACAAACTTCATTTCTTGATAACATTGAAAAAAGTACACTAAGCTGCATTTTCCTACTCTTCAAAATGGAAAATGAGTCTCAAAATGGAAGCTATAATGGTATTATACTGCATACATTTACATGCTTTTTCAGAGAGTGCACTGCCTTCATGTGATATCTAATCCAACAGAATCTAACCTAATTTTGACATAGATAGAACACCACCATCTAGTGACCAAATAGTAAAAGTACAATTTAAATTTTTAAAAATTAATACAAATTAAGAATATACACACACTTTCAACATACCTATAACTACTAAACATATTCACATACTATGATGTACTTTTACACTGCTTAAACAATATTATACCAAGCACTACCTAGCCCTTTCCTAACATTTCCTGAAAAACTAAAAAATAACATGTATTTAAATTAAAACAGAAATAAACAATAAACACAAACTGAAAGTGTGGACTATTTTATCTCACAAAAAGTGGAAGAATACAAAAAAAAGCAAACAAAAACATAAATGACAACAATACAAACATAATACAAAACAAACTAACACCATGGTATAATAGCAATAACCCACATCTGGGTGTGGGTAATGCTGGATTTACCCACGGTTGTCTTTGTTTTCGAAGCCATGCCAACCGTGGGTAAATCCAGCATTACCCACACCCAGGCGTGGGTTATTGCTATAATACTGCTGTCACACAACGATGGTAACCCTTTCCTAATAATGATAGCATTCTGCTAAGGAATGTAATAGGTCTCAGCTTGACTTGAATGTCCTGTTGTGACATATGTGGATATTTTGAAGCAAGAAAATAAAATACTATCCTCTCTTGCTTTTGCTTGCAAATAAAAGAATACTTTCTGTATGGCAGAATTAATGCAATACCTACTGCAAGCTTTTATTTCATTTCTACTGCCTTTCTTACCCTCTTCTTGACATACTAGAATTGCGGTGCTGAGTAACTTTATGCCAGTCATTTTATACAATGGATCTGCTATAACTGCATAGTCCTCTATAGATTCTGTATTATAATTCATAACCCCCCAAATCTTTTGCAAATCTTGACTAGGTGTAGCTAATGGCATATTTAAAATAGATGAAGAACACAAAAGGCAAGCTCTTTCAGGTAGTAAGTCTGTAAAAAGAAAACCAATGTTTTCTTTAAGATAAGATGCACACTCCTTGTACAAAAGTCTTCATATAACTGAAACAAGCGTTCCAAAACCAATAAAGCGCACAAGAACACGAAAACTTAACGCAAGATTTATTTGACAATAAATAAAAGCATTTTCGCTGTAGTCAAAGCTGCAGCTTCTTCAGAGGTTAATTTGAAAAGACCGCCAATTCCAAACTTTTAAAGTCACGTCAATGCGTGATTTAATTTGCTGAAACAGTTTTAAAAAGACACACCACATTTAACAAAGCAACACTACAAGTCAAATTAGCTAAAAGAGTCCTCAAAATGACCAAAATAAATTGTACAAATCAAAAATTATTATTTAAAAACCAAGAAATAGGCACATAATGTGTGAAAAGATTCCACTAATAACTATAACTGGGAAAACACATGAAGTACAATGTTCCCTGTATTGTGACAAGCTCAAAACACTAGTGTAACAAAATGAATCAGTATACTGCAAAAATACAATGTTCCCTATACTGTGACAAACTCAAGACACTAGTGTAACAAAATGAATACAGTGTACTGCAGACACCGAAGGTGTAAACAGTATCAGAAAATCAAATTATTCAACTAGAATATATAATAATAACTTAAAAGACTAAAATCAATATAAAAGTACATCCCATTTTTAAACCAAAATCTACTAGTCAGTTTCAAGATAGTTTTAAATATTAATATATTATAATACTAAAATATGATAATATAAAAAATATAGAGGTTAACCAAACAAGAATCTAGATGGTAAATCTAACATTATTTATTACAGCAATGAGTATTGTACTCACAAGCAAATCAACGCCTATAACTCCTCATTTTTAATACACATGCAATATTGCAGTGCTCATTCAGGCCTGGAAAGGAGAATGAGTCCAAGAGTAACTGCCATTCTAATTCTCTATTTTCTAAAAATAATGAAACTGGTCCTCCTCTTTCTGGGTTAAGGACCTGATCTACGGCCATGAACTGAAAGCTATGTCCCTCATTTTTAGAAATATGTTTGGCTAATGCATTCTCTTTATTAATTTTCCTAATAGCATAAGAATGCTCATATACTCTATCTCGTAATCTTCTATCAGATTTACCTATATAGAAGGCCTGGCAGCAATTACATGTTGCCAGGTAAACTATAGATCTAGATTCACAGTTCAATTTGTGGCTTATGTTAAACTTCCTTTCACGAATTGTAAAAGAATTGGCTACTCGTACTAAATGACAATAGTTACAAGCCCCACACTGGAATGATCCTGTAGTTTTTGTTGTCCAGCTGGATGCCTTAGATCTTTCCAAAAGGGATTTCAAGTTATTGCCCCTCCTGTACGTAATCCTAGGTCTGCACCCCAGTTTTTCTAGTAATTGTTCGTTATTAGAAATGAAATACCAGTTTTTATGTAGTATAAACTGAATATTCTTAGAGTCTATACTAAATGTGGTAATGAAACTACTTTCAAGACCATGTCCTAGTCATACCTCTCAACCTGGAAACATCAAAAATCTGGACAAGGGCCATGAAAAATAGGTACAAATCTGTACGTTAATTAACATCTAATTTGCATACATAATTATGTAACCCCACCCACTTCGATGGGATTGTGGGATACCAACTTTCGAACACAAACTGAAGAACAGACAACCAAAATATGGCACCAGAGTCTCCCTGCAGCCATTCTAATGTCCCATTACCTGGCTATTTCGCCTCATTTACCATAAACACATGTGTGCATACTGCTTTACTTCTACAATGATTATTTGGATTTAATTTTTACATTTTACAGCACGTCAATGCACAAACACTAACAGACATCTGATAAACAAACCAATACTGTCTCACAATGAAAATAGACTTGGCATTAAAACTTCTCTACCCTTGAAACTCACATTCATTGAAACAGCATTGAAACCTACACCACATCCAAAGAAAATGCATCTGGCCAGTGGTGGATAAAGATTACCTTTGGTCTGTTTAAAAATCATTGGCCCCTTGCACACAAAACAAGAAATATACATGTGTTCTTTTCTTTGATACACCTTCCTGACTTTATTAAGTTATATTCCTTCTGTTCTATAATACAGCATACTTGTTAGACAGACTGTAGGTAATGAAAGAAAATGCATGAACCAATAATTACAAAACTGCCCAATACAGAACATTTCCATCATAAAAGCCTACTTCCACACCCAAACTATAAACAGAAGGACAGTAGCGTAAGCCATGGGCATCTTGCACAACTTCTCACTTATTTTCAATTTGAGATTTTTTTTTTTGGTGGAGAGCAAAAGGTCAAAAAACAGGGACACATTTTAAACATTGCTTGTATAATTTTGGAAAGTTGTTAGAATAAAATGCTGTTTTACTACCACACAAGTTACTGGCAAGTCTCGAACACAGAACACTATACACTACAATCAGTGCAACATACCACTATGCTAACTCAGCAGTTTAAACAGTAGAAGACTGAAACTTAATGTCTATCATTTAGTGAATTCAGTTCTCACTTCTCACCATAGCTCTCAACCTCTTAGCACAAAAAAAAAAATCTGACCAGAGCTGACAAATTGTGGTGGCTAGGGGCTTTTGGCTCTTTACCTGTACCAAAGGTACAGGGTTTGAGCCTAAATACTTCTAGCCACCAGGTTTATACATTGGGACATTTTCACACACACACAGGTATTTTTCAAGCACATAGATATTTGTTAACTGCTTTACCATAACAATGTAGTATGTGACTGCTACTGTTTTATTGAGTGCACTGTAAAAGACCCGTGTACCATTTATACATGTATTGCGCTGATAAAGACCATGTGTGTGTGTGTGTGTGTGTGTGTGTGTGTGTGTGTGTGTGTGAGTGTGTGTGTAGGGAAAGGAAACTTTAATGTACTAACCTCATAAGTCCCAAAATGGCAACCCTAATATTTCCTCAGGAGGGTGGGACATTCCTCATTAATTTAATTAATTACAAATCTGCAACATCTCAACAAAGCTAAAAAGTCAGCATTTTGGGATTGATACTCTGCAGAACTCCATTTGTAGCATGTTTACTACTTACCATTGGATATCTGCCTATGTAATTATCAGGCACACATACACAGTCTTCTTTAAGTTTGAAAATAATGCATAAGACTTTTCATTCTTAAAGGTATGCTAGTTACAACAGGTCATGTTGGAAGTGTGGCCTAGACGGTAAAGAAACTGGCAGTATATGCCAAATAACTTACTGAAACTAGTTTGAGTTTCACAGCATCCATGTGTGTAAGGTGTGACTATGAATGTAACTGCTCAGTGCTCCTGGACCTGAACTGCAAACAAAACGTTATTACTGTTGGCACTTGCCAAAGCTGAACTGCTTAAAAAGGAGTAAACATATCATTTCGTGTTATTTTTTTCATAGTCTCGACAGTAGCAAGTGTCAGCCTTTCAGATGAATGAACTGCGTACAGAGGTATTTACAAACAAGTTGGGAGGAAGGCCTAAAGAGTACTCTTTCGAAGAGAACACATACATACACACACATACACACACGCACACCTTACCTAAGCAAAGTCCCGAACTCGGATTTAAACTTAGCTTCCAGTTCCAAACGGCAAAGCAGCATTCGTCGTCCTCGTCCCCACTTCTGAAACGACAGCAAAGTGCAAAGCTGTCTGTAGAAGCCAACATTAAAGCAGTTTCTTCTGTCCGAGCCAGCAATCCCAGCATTCTTCCCAAGTCCTTTGTAAATGGCAGCAAAAAGTGCAATTAAAGCAGTTCCCTTCTAAAACGCCTGAAACAGCATACTTCTTTTGAATTCACTTCCCGCCTGCTCCCAGCCAGCCGGAAATGATGACATGAGCTACTTGAGCTCAATTCCGACTGGCTGGTAGTATTAACGGAGCTGACGTCATCGCGCACGTGATGACATCAGCTCCGACAGCCAAAATTAAAAAATTAAAAAAAAAAAGCAAAGAAATCGGAAATGAAGGGGTGCCACTCGGGAATCGTGGCACCCCTTCATTTGGACCCCAAAACTCGGTAAAAACCGAGTAATTCGGGATGGTTGGGAGGTCTGGTCCTAGTGTATTAATGATGGTAGAAAAGGTGTTATCTAAGCTCTCATTACCTGTGCATGTGTTTATTCCACCTACATTATCAAATTGTGAATCATATCTGTGTGGTAGAAGAGGTGGATATTGACCATTAAGTCTTTTACTGATTACCTCTTCTAAGATCTCAATAAACAAGTCGGTAGGATATTCTCTATTAGTAAACATATTTTTCAGTATCTCACATTCCTTCAGAAACAATTCCTCTCTACTACACATTCTTGATGCACGAATTATTTGCCCCTTAATAATCGCTTTCTTTTGCTTAAAAGGATGACAACTTTTATAGTGCAACAGGGAGTTACAATAAGTCGGCTTCCTGTATATATTGGAGAAATATTCGCCCTTAATCACATCTTTAGTTAACTTGATGTCAAGGTAATCTATGTCAAATTCAGAAAAATTTGAAGTAAATTTTAAAAAGGTAGTTGTATCATTAATTGAATTAACAAAGCTCTTAGTAGGCATTCATCTCCATCAAATAAGATGAAGATGTCGTCCAGGTACCTTGTATAAAATTTAACCTGTTCCATTCTGTTAACATTATTAAGTATGTTATTTTTCTCCCAGTAAGCCATAAAAAGATTAGCAACGCTGGCCCCACAGGGGGACCCCATTGCCACACCCTGTTTCTGTAAATAATATTTTCCATTGAAAGTGAAGTAGTTAGATGATAAAATGATGTCAAGTAACTGAGCAACTACATCAATCTCTCTTTTGGGGGCTTTCAATTCAATTAACATTAAAGTAATCCATTCAATTGCTTCAATGTGTGGGATCGATGTGTAAAGGTCGATAACATCTATAGTGAGAAAGTTGAATGTGTTACTATATTCTACATTGTATATTTTCTCCAAGAAGGACCAAGAGTCCTTACAAATTTGAGTTACATTCTTCAAATGTTTAGATAAGATGTTTTCTACCAACTGAGCACAGGGGTATGTAAGAGAAATACGACTATCAATAAGAGCACGTAGAGGTGGGTTGAACAAGTCTTTATGAATCTTAGGGATCCTGAATATCACCAGTGTTTTTGGCATGGTAATATCTATATAGTTATATGTATCCAAATCAATATTGCCACTTATGAATAAGTCCCTGAAGTAACCTCTATTTCTAGAGTATGAAATGTTCATTTCATTCAGGGTTGATATGCTGTAAGCAGGACCACCTAGAATAGACTCCATCTTGTCAATGTATTTATAGTTGTCAAAAATTACAAGTCCGCCTCCCTTATCTGGTTTAATTACTCTAACTGGGGCTCTACACAGTTGTTCAAGTGCCAACAGTTGCTCTTCTGAGGCATTATATTTAAAATGGCTATTCCGTGAAAAATTAGTGCAAGTCATATGTCTGAGATCCAGTTCACAAGTTTTCTCAAACAATAACAAACCAGTATGTAAAGGTGGGTTAAAAGTACTTGCCAGTTTTAGACTAACATCACTACCAACAACACTGTTGTTAAACAAAAGTTTCAAATTTAGTTTTCTTACAAAGCATTTAAGGTCAATTAATGTCTTAACCAGGTTGCATCTTGTAGTAGGGACAAAGGTGTTACCATATGCCAATAACTCAATCAAGCAAGGGTTTACTTCGAAAGTAAAAAAATTATAAATGGTGAAATCACCCTTAGCATTAGTTAAAATGTTCAAGTCACCAAAAGAATTGGAAGTGGGGGGAACCCTTAAAGTCACTTCCGGTTGTTCCAATTCTTCTTGGGGTATGGCCGAGAGTTCGTTTTCCCTAAAAAATGGTCAGAAGAATTTTCATCCCTCTGGTTAGTGCAATTGTTAAATTGCGTGCTTCTGGTGTTATGAGTTTTGACCCTATTACTCCACCTGGGTGCACTAATAGCTTGATGGTCTTCATCATTAGCCAAGGCTCCTTCATCTAAACCTCTGGAAAGGTTAGTCTCATTCACAACATCTCCCTGTGTGCTAGCAGATGTTGTATTGACAGAGACCATTAACCTTGGATATGCTGAGTTGTTAGAATAACTTAGTCTATCGCTTAACAATTTTTTATTTTTATTCGCTTTAAATTTTTCCACCAAGCCATCAATACTCGAGAAAATGCGAGTATAATCATATTTGTATCTGTCAAAGTTCAAATTTTGCTTCAGGCAACTGTCCAGTGTGTTAACTTCATCAATAAGTAAAGAAATCTGAATATTGTAGTGCTTAATGATTAATTCCAGCAATTGAGCCCCTTGATTATCAAAAAGTAGTGTTAGTTCTTTACAAAAGTCTCTATTGTTAAAAAGACCTGTTGGGCAAAAGGTTGAACGTAAACCTTTAGGAATGATTTTTTCTTTTAGGCATTGCTGAAAATAAGCTACTTCAAGTTGAAGCTTTTTCAGCTTCAACAATTTTGCCATCAAAATCCTTTAAGATGTCAGTTATAGAATTGTCACTTACTGCTGCCTTCGCTGTCCCCGTGACCGGTGGTTCCTGTTGGTCTCCGAATAAAAGGTTATCGATGTTATGGACCCAAACTCCACAATTAGGAACTCCTATAAGCCCTGGGGGCATAGGTAAATTAGTTGCTGTTGATGGCTGTGTCATTCTCGCCAAAGGTATCAAATTAGAAGATAAGATATTCTGTGCAGGCAGTGGTGTGTCTTGGTTATTGTTACATTGCCCTGCTGGAATAGAAAACGCACCCATACCAGAGTTCGTTTCAATTGTATTAGTCAGTAATCCATCCTGTGAAACATGAGGTGGCAAAACTAAAGGAGCTGCAGTAGCAGAAGGTGCTTTTAATCTGGTGCTAACGCGCTTGTCAAGCGCGTCAAGCTTATTAGTTAAACTGTCCATTCTGGAAGTTAAAGCTCGAATTAAAGTGGTTAAGTCACTTTGTTCTTCGATGTTAGTAGTATTGCTAGTAGCAAAAATCACAGGACTTATGGGACTTGAAGGGCTGCTGTTCGCCATACTTCCGAAAACCACTGACACAAGAAAACAGATGAAGAACACAAAAGGCAAGCTCTTTCAGGTAGTAAGTCTGTAAAAAGAAAACCAATGTTTTCTTTAAGATAAGATGCACACTCCTTGTACAAAAGTCTTCATATAACTGAAACAAGCGTTCCAAAACCAATAAAGTACACAAGAACATGAAAACTTAACGCAAGATTTATTTGACAATAAATAAAAGCGTTTTCGCTGTAGTCAAAGCTGCAGCTTCTTCAGAGGTTAATTTGAAAAGACCGCCAATTCCAAACTTTTAAAGTCACGTCAATGCGTGATTTAATTTGCTGAAACAGTTTTAAAAAGACACACCACATTTAACAAAGCAACACTACAAGTCAAATTAGCTAAAAGAGCCCTCAAAATGACCAAAATAAATTGTACAAATCAAAAATTACTATTTAAAAACCAAGAAATAGGCACATAATGTGTGAAAAGATTCCACTAATAACTATAACTGGGAAAACACATGAAATACAATGTTCCCTATATTGTGACAAGCTCAAAACACTAGTGTAACAAAATGAATCGTGCATGCTGATTGGCTAATCCAACCAGCGTGCACATAGTAAATCCTACAAGAAACAACGCAAAAAGTCCGGTCGCTAAATATCATGCGGCGACAGCAAATAAACAGTAAAGTAAAGTAAATCTAATACCCAAAACACACAACAATTTAACGAAAACACAGAAAACTAACCAATTTCCATACTACACTCCTCATTCCCTCACCTCGAACACTAAAAAAATAAAATGTCATGCAGTCGCAAATACATCACACACACACTACATAACCACCACTTATAACACAATAAAACCAAGCATTCTCACAAAACCATTCACTTACCTATATTCCCTACAATGCCTATACACAGACAACTCCAAAAATGTACATACTAAAACACACCACACATCCCTTGCAAAGTCAAAAACACACACCATACCAAACGTCCACATCAGCATACATCTAATAAAAGCGCATACAACACCACCATCTAGTGACCAAATAGTAAAAGTACATATTTTGAAGAAATTAATACAAATTAAAACTACACCACATTTCAACATACCTATAACTACTAAAACATAACTACACGTTATAAACTTCTACACTGCTTAAACTATATTATACCAAGCACCACCTAGCCCTTTCCTAACATTTCCTGAAAAACTAAAAAATAACATGTATTTAAATTAAAACAGAAATAAACAATAAACACAAACTGAAAGTGTGGACTATTTTATCTCACAAAAAGTGGAAGAATACAAAAAAAAGCAAACAAAAACATAAATAACAACAATACAAACATAATACAAAACAAACTAACACCATGGTATAATAGCAATAACCCACTTCTGGGTGTGGGTAATGCTGGATTTACCCACGGTTGTCTTTGTTTTGGAAGCCACGCCAACCGTGGGTAAATCCAGCATTACCCACACCCAGGCATGGGTTATTGCTATAATACTGCTGTCACACAAGGATGGTAACCCTTTCCTAATAATGATAGCATTCTGCTAAGGAATGTAATAGGTCTCAGCTTGACTTGAATGTCCTGTTGTGACATATGTGGATATTTTGAAGCAAGAAAATAAAATACTATCCTCTCTTGCTTTTGCTTGCAAATAAAGGATACTTTCTGTATGGCAGAATTAATGCAATACCTACTGCAAGCTTTTGTTTCATTTCTACTGCCTTTCTTACCCTCTTCTTGACATACTAGAATTGCGGTGCTGAGTAACTTTATGCCAGTCATTTTATACAATGGATCTGCTATAACTGCATAGTCCTCTATAGATTCTGTATTATAATTCATAACCCCCCCAAATCTTTTGCAAATCTTGACTAGGTGTAGCTAATGGCATATTTAAAATAGACTCTACTCTTTTCTTACAAGGGATTCAAACCTGTGGCTGTGCTGTCACTCCCAGAAACTGTTTATTGTTTTAATTGCATTTTCTTAACATTAACTTTAAACCCCACATTCTGTAAAGCTTACAAAACAGTACTTAATATTTGTAAATGTTCTTCTGTCTTTGGATTAAGGTATCATCATAATGTCCCTTTTGTTGATAGCCTAGTATTCTAACTATCATAGTATAGTATGACCTATGTATTGCAACACCTTAGTTTAATGGTTTTGACACTTGTAGCAATGTCAAGTAAAACAAACTGGTTACAAGGTTAGAAGTTACAGAACCCGTAGGCAAACATGTCATTAGATATCATGTATCCTCAAAAGTAAAAGCAAAATATTTATGTGGTGACTCAACTAATAGTATTGCAAAAAATCCATTTGCCAACTATATAACTATATATCAGGTACTCTGTGGGTCAAACCTGAGTGCTATTTCTGGTGCACCAGGCACAGCATGCACTGTCAGACTGGTGTACTTATTTACAACTTTCAAATCTAGTACTAGTCTGACTGCCATTTTTTTTCTTTATTGGCCACGAGTCAATTGGATGCACTTGACCCTTTTACTTCCCAGTTTGTAATACATTTACAAATGTTTTCTACTACTTCTTTTGGAATGAGATACTGTTTCTGGTAAGGTCATAAATTATCTTTAGAGTGTTTACTTCAGCTGTTACAGCTAGAGCAGAATCAGTCTTATCTTTAGCTCATAAGTCTGGGTATTCCTGTATTCCTCCACTACTCTGCACATGGCTACATCTTTAATGCTCCATAAACTCTGGTTATTGAAGTTAAATATAACACCCACTTCTGACAATACAGCTGTACCCTGTATGGCACTGTCACACTGAGGATGAAACAAGACTTTTACTGTTACCTTATTCCAGGATGATTAGTTCTATTTAGAAATCTGATCTCAGTAAGCTTACTGATGTGACCTTTGACCTTACACCATCATAACAGTATTTGGGTCTTCTGGTAGGGGTCTGTTAGTAACTAAAACTGATTTGCCTATATCAATAAGTACATTATTGCATAGTTACTTTCCAATATGCAGTAAAATGCACAGTCTGCCATCCCTTCTTACCCTAAGTGATGTCAGATAAACAAGTGTTGATCCAGTGGTCAGTCATCGCTCGACCTGCTCGAATTTTCTCTTGTTTCATTCACTTACCTGTCTCACATCACAGTGATACCTTGCAATAGAATCTTCTTCCTTGGAGAATTCTTCTCAGATACACTTCAAATAGATCCCCAACTTCAGGACAGCACTGCTCGTCTATTGTCTCCACACTGTTCATTTACCCTTAACTTAAGGTGTACAACTGGCACTTTGTGAAAACATCAGTTTGCACAGGATTCTGGAAATTACTTTTACTGTACTTTAATATTCCCACTGAGTGCCAAGGTCATCATCGAAAGATTTATCTAGTTGACTGAAAATGTCAAACACCATACTTTCTGATGGCTCGATTCAAACCATGAACTTTCAGTATAAAAATCAGTCAGAAGTCTTTTCAATTTTGGTTAACAGTATTTATTTGTAAAATTAACAGTATATCAAGAATGTTACCAAGCAAGTCCTATTACAATAGCTGAAGCACAGATAAATGCATCAAAGTAGCATCAGCCAAGTCATCTGCAAACTGAACTGTCAGAAATATTGAATGTACTAAGTGAACTTGGCTTTTTTTCTGAAAGATTTTATACATTTTTTTCTGTATAACTTGCATATGTAGCATGTGAAGCAACAAATTCTTTTAACTATTTTTCTCAGCCTTGAACTCCAAGCACTGGATAAAATAGATCTTCATAAAAAGACATGTTTTCTTGAACCAGCTGATTTTAGCAAACTTAAGGCTCCATATAATTTGTTTCTGTAGGACAACATGACATAAAAAAAAGTTTCACACAAGAAACAACACACTGTACAAACTTCATTTCTTGATAACATTGAAAAAGGTACACTAAGCTGCATTTTCCTACTCTTCAAAATGGAAAATGAGTCTCAAAATGGAAGCTATAATGGTATTATACTACATACATTTACATGCTTTTTCAGAGAGTGCACTGCCTTCATGTGATATCTAATCCAACAGAATCTAACCTAATTTTGACATAGATAGACACACCACTGCTTCTGGTGTAACACAAATAATTATGTTAGCTTACAAAGCTAGAGCAATTAAAATTTTTTTATTCACATTCAATACACATGATGAGAATATATGCACACACTTGTGTCTATGACATTGGTCATACACTATTAATATTCACATACTATGATGTACTTTTTGAATGCCTTTTGTCGTCCACTAATGCCCCTTCCATGCATCATTGCTTGCATTTATTCCATGTAATGATTACCTAACATCCACCTTATATACATCATGGTATTAATTTAAATGTACGTGCTCTAAACATAAATGTTATCACATATCATTAGTTCTGCACAATTAATAAATGGATTGTATATAATGTTGGAGACATGAAAAGACCATAATGTTTCCAGAATTCTCCTCAATGACTGTGATTAAGTCATAGATCATTCACACATTTCCATATTTGAACTATCATCAGAATTCAGAGTTCAAGGAAACCATTACATGTGTGTTGGCAAGTTTGAAAATAGGCATGTGAAAAGTGTGCATTAATGCTCATATAACAAAATGGTTTATTTAGGGTAACTCTACTTGCCATGTTTTGTGCATGTCATAATAATACTGTCCTGACTAAAGGTATACAGATAATGGCTCTGCAACACAAGTGCACCCTGTAGGTGAAGCCGGCTGTTGCAGACATTTAGGACACTTGATAAGCTGTGCAATGAATGCGACAGACATTGCTTTATATGTTCTGTGGTCACTTTGATTCTATGAGGCCGGGCCCATGTCTCATAAACATTATAACTGGGTGGTATACACTTCATGTGTTCACATCTTTGCAGACTTCTTTTCTTCGGTGATATTTTCATATACCTGGATCTGCTCCCATGCATTCAGAACACCGGGCAACAAGCACCCTTTAGCACTCATTGTTTTTGTAGTAGGTACAGGTTTTATGAGATCAGGTTGCTAGTCCAATGCCCAGTTTTCCTCAGAGAGTGCACCACACACTCACATGCACACACTCACACCTAGGGCTAATTTAGAGTGTCCAATCCACCTACTGCATGCCTTTGGAATGTGGGAGGAAACCAAAGCACCTGGAGAGATCCCACACGAATGGAGGGAGGACATGCAGACTCCACACAGAAGGTACCACAGCCAAGAATCGAACCGGAGAACTTCTTGCTGTGAGGTGACAGTGCTAACCGCTACACCACTGCACCATCCAACATTTTTATATACTTACTTGTGTATATTTCATCCCAGCAACAAAATATACAACAGGCATAGCAGTAGGGGATATGAGTTTACAATCAGGAATAAAGGATATTACAAGCATCAGGAAAGTGTTTTGCACTTAATTAGTATAAACTATGCATATCCAAATCCATTCATTACTACTGCATATATTTGATAGAATTATTAAAATCACTATCTGCTATAATTGCTCAGTGCATCTATGTTATACTCAATACATCAACAAGTGTATAGATCATTTTGTCTTCTGCAGTGATAGCACTGAGGAAAACTTGCATATTTAAAATTTTTTTTAACATCTGATATATGCAATAACAACATACTCAGTAATTTCACAAGGGTATCACAGTATTAAGTAAAGTAGATAATTGATTATGAATTATTATAATTCTATTACACACTAGAAAATTTGTGACCAAGGCATCTTGTCAAAGATTGCACTAAATGGAAACTGCTATCTTTTCCTAGTGTCATCACACAAATCTCAATATTTTTGTGGTACTGTTCAACTTTGAGAGTACAACAGGTGGTGGTACATTTCTATCTGTGCTATGTTGCTTCTTCTGTTTGCTGAAACTACATTCTAAATGTAAAACTGTCCACATATCCCATCCTATGTGCTTATATTTGGTGTTCAAATTTCCCAACATCTGGGCATCAACTTGTACACTGTCGTCCTATATGTTTTTATCAAACAATCTTTTTATTTAGCAATTTGTAAATATGACATACTATACTGTGTGTACTGACAGCATACACATTGTATTTACATCAGAATACATTAGTTGAAAGCCAGATATGAAATTTGAATGCCATTGTCTAAGTAGAACTACATCTTGTGTTATCTACATTACTTAACTTCATAGTCACATTTGTAAAAATTACATGGTTTTCTCAAATGCCTCATTAACAAAAGCCCAATGTAAATGTCAGCGTCACAGCAACACTATGTATAGACTCAGAAAAATCGTATGGCAGTGTTGTTCCACATGCAACACTGCTATAAGATAACTCCATGTTTTGGTTTATGGGTCTCCTGTGCTAACTGATTTATGTGTAAATTTATAGCCTGGACCAATAGAATTACAATTAATATCAACATATCATCTTACCTTATATTACCAAGCAGGAGTTATCAAAGCCTGCATGCTAGAACTATAGACTAAGATCAGTATATTCCTTTCTCCCTAAAAACTTTCTCCTACATACAGGGGGCTTAGTAATCTGGACATCCTTTCAATCAAATATCATTTAACAAGAAAACAGTTAATCAAGATATGAGCATGCTAAGTTCACTGTTTAATAATCTACATGCAAAAATTATTTTTTTAAAAATCCAATTGACATCCTTAGACTCTCTTAAGTAACTGGTTGTAGGATTAATTTCCATCTCATGATATTAAAAAACAAACAACATATCTAATAATACAATCATCTTAGCCTCTGAACAGACCCAAGTTCAAAGCTCTGCCAATGCAAAATACTCAGTCAAAGGGATGGCCAGATTGGATGAAACATATGAGCTTCTCTTCAACATAAGACCATTAATTTCCTATAAACTACAATATGCCATGAATGGTATATGATCCCACAGATTACTGGTTTAAATGTATATTGTATCGTTTGTTATCCGTAGATAGTTTGCAAGCTATAACATGTCCATCAAGACAAGGTGTCTTTAATTTAAGTAGATTTAGGATACTTAGTGGCATGATTTTTAAGTGATCAGGGGTGGTTAAAACAGAGGTATTTGTTTTTTCCTTAGAGAAGTGTAAGTGGAAACAAAAACACGTATAGGTAGTTTGACTGCTAAGGGATGGAAAAACTACAATCCAGGTTTTCAGTCCACATTTGGAGAAGGCATGTCAAGTCTAGGTCAGTTTATTAAGCAATCTACTGAGTACCAGGACATTTTAGTTATAAAACCTAGGCTGGTAGGATGAGTTATGGAGGGTCAGCTAAGGAGGTTCTGGTTCTGGATTTGCACACTTTAACAAGGAAAGACCCAAGACATACAAGTACATTACATGAACCCAAGTAGCTCCATGGACAACAGAATACTGATGTTCATACCGAGGATCTAAAGCAATACAACTGCAAGATTGTGGGAGAGAGGGAGAGACTGTATTCAAGGTGGGCAAGAAATATTCCTCTGCTATTTTTTAACATGACACATGGGAAGAGGAACCTTGAGATTTCCTTTGAGCAGAATATGTTAAATTTATCTACCAAGAAAATTTGAATGCAACTACATTTTTGATAAAATTGTGGCATAAAGAACAAGCATTTTATGTGTTATACATTCTGCACGGGTCATGATTAACAGGAGATGAAGTTAGCCATGCAGAATGTAAGCCACGCTGTACAACTTTATTACTGATTCAGCCAATAAGTTGAATGTGCACACAGTAATGTATGCTTGCTGTATTGCTCGATGTGCAATTCATGGGCTGTGCTATGAACACTATAGCTAGTGTGGAGTAAGCTTTTAAAATGTAAGACCCCATGAGTGACTTCTGAAATATGGACTGAATAGCTGAAAAAACAGACTTGTATAGAACAAGTCCACAACAGACTATTCAATTTTGTCTGAGGTATGATGATCTAGGAGTTGATATATATCAATTCAGGGATGTGGATGGTTTATCCCTCAGATCTGGGGTGCAGAGCGGAAAGTTTAAAGGAGAAGACTTATGTTTGATATTCACTCTTCTCTAGCGTTTTGGTGTTTTTTTACAGTTTGTGTTGGCACACAGCATTACGAGTGCTGTCGTTTCAGTAGGACTTTCATTATACTGATGTATACCTACAAAAAAGAGCAATTATTTTGTGTTCATAGTGCAGAGAAAGTTGGTGTACAAATCAGACATTTAATGTTGCATTCCTGATTGTTAGAATCCATATCCTTGCAGTTTTGCAGGCTAAAGCCAGTTTTCTGATATGTTTAGATGTAACTGATGCCTTCATGTTGGACATTTCTAGGTACATACTAGGAGACATTTATTAAACATGTAAGGTTCATATGTGAACAGAATAGTTTCTGAAAAGGTGGAAATAATAACTACACATCATGCTTTACAATTTTATTTCAAATTATTCTTTGTATTACTTCAGATTTCATACATTCATGTGGTTATCTTGGTTCAGTCTTGTACTCTGTGCATATTAAGCAAACTATCTGCCATAGTTCATGCATTTCTTCACCAAAAATGAATAAGATAAGATATATTGGGTGACTCTTTTCCCTTTTAGATATTCAGCCTTTAGACTTGAAAGTCAGAAAACTTCATGCAGTCCCTTATGTTCCTGATGAGGTAAGTTCTCTGTGGTATTCGTTTGTGTGAAATGAACTTATGAATGCAGTGACACTGTTTATGCACTTCATTACTATCATCCATCTAGTGGTATTTTATTGGATTACACACTGTTAATTAAAAGAGGGCATCTAATAATTCTAATTGAAATGATGACAACTGAAAAGAGAAACTACTGTGATATATAATGATAATGGATTATAACTATTTTAATATGTAAAACTACATTTTTAAATGCATGTTTTAGGTAAAGAGGATTCATTTCTGCCACACACAGGGAAACACCAGTGCATTTGTAGTGCTCACATTGTATTTTTTAGAATTACTGTTTCAGTGACAGTGACCTTGTCTTGTCCATTCTCCCTCATAACTTCTGACTTAGATTATGGCTTAACTTCTCATCTCTTGATACAGTTTATGATGAACCATAAAACGATAGCACATACCAGCAGGCACTCCTCATAAAAGGTCTTCTTTCATTCAGGAATGGATCTTATACATATTGGAAGTGCCATATGTTCCCTCAGGGAAGGGTGCTGGAACCATAAATGAGGTTGATTAAAGGCAGAAGCTAGATGAGTAGGCAAATGATCCCCCCCTCCATTTCCTGTGTTCTTTATTTACACACTTTTCACTGACCCTCTGCATAATGCAGAGTTCCCTCGCATCCAGTAAGGATCATTACAAACATGACAGTTCCATCACTCAACCATGTCATGATTCCAGCTGCTCAGCCCTCCATCCTTCACATTCTGGGCTGGCCATCCAGCCTGTTAAAAACTTGGATCCATCACTCTCCAAACTCTGGCTGTTGGCATCACAGATGGAGCCAAATCTTCTTTGCCAGCTGGTCAGCTAATAAGTCTTTTTCTTGCTTTTCCATCCACTAATTTCTTTTAAATCTCTTAAACTTTTTAATATAGTTAAACCCAGTTCCTAAATAAGATGCAAATTATAATAAACCAAAAAAAAAGAATGCCCCATTTGGTATCTAATGCACTCTGTGTTTGGATATGAATATGTCATGTTTTATACAGCCACTTGCATAGTACATCATTTGCACCAGTTGTGATGACTATGTTACAGAGCTGATTTATTGTTTTGTGGCTTTTCTCCATGTAGATGCACTTAATTTTAATTTTTTTCCATTTAGACTTCCTCTCCCAACAAAATCTATGTAAAATAAAATGAATAAATAAACAAATAAAAAATATGAATAAATAAATAATAAATATGAGTCTCGACATTTCAAACCATCTCCAATCTATCTGTGTATTCTGGATGATCAAATAGCTGGACCTGCAAAAAGTATTCCATTTGAAGTTTTGCTCTATGTTGATACAAAGATATAATAACGTCTTGTTTTTATTGTAGCAATTGTTTTTTTTTTTTGCTATACATCTAAATATTCAGCCATTCTTCTTTAGAGCTCATTTATATTTGCTTTCTTTCCTTCACAACATCTGTCATGTGTATATTTTTTCCTCATTTGCCATCCCTATCTTTGCACATGTATTGGATTTGGGTTCTTCCCATTTGGACTTCCCTGGTCAACAAAAAATAAGCAAAATAAAATTAAGTCTAGTTATCATTTCCACACCTTAGCTGGGGTTAAAAGAGTTGTGCTGCATGATGAAGCAAGGCTTGTATCACTTAGTAGCAATATAAACTGCACACAAATATGCAAGCATCAGAAAACTACATGGCTGAACAGCTAATTGTATTCCTACGTAGAAAATGAGCAAGGCTATTAGGTAAAAAGCTAACAAAGGTGGAAAAGGCAAGTAGTAATTAGGGTCATGAGGTAGCAGCCATGCTCTGTTAAGAGTAGATCTCATGACAGGTACAAACAGCACGTTGTATGATTCAGGAAGTGAAAAAATAACAGTTAACTTAAAATAAATAAATAAAACTGGAACCACCTAAGAAGCACAATTTGCCGTTAATAATTACTGAGTGATTTTTGTCTTTATTAATGTATACAGACTTCATCAGAGTAAACACATCGAACTGACGACACATCCTTTAAAAACACATCCCTAACCAATAGAAATCAAAATTCAAGAATATATTAAAATGTCATGCATAAATTAACTGCCTGTTATACTTAAAATAACAGTAATAAAACAAATATTGTCCAGTATAAAAATCTAAATGTTTATATAGAGTTTCTATTCAATCATGTGCAAAACAATATATATATATATATATATATATATATATATATATATATATATATTTTTTTTTTTTTTTTTTTTTTTTTTTTTAAATAAACTTGTGGGAGTGGCAGGGCAGGTGAAGAAACAAAAGGTAGATCTGTGTATTTGTGGTTGCAACAAACCAGTATTTTCATTGTCTACAGAATGTTTCAATTTGTTTCATTTATCAAATGTTGTTTTAGCTGATAATGTCATGCATTTTTTTCAGAAAAGGATTTAATTTCATTACAAGTTTTAAGTTGCACATTCTTGGTTCAATCACACAGTTGAGATTATACACAAATTAATAAAGATGAAAACGTCAGTAATTACTAATAGTGAATTGTGCTTCTTAGGTGGTTCAGTTTTTATTTATATTAGTCAGCGAGTGCTGGAGCACGGTGTTGGCAAATACTGTAGGCAACTAAGCGACATTACAAAGTAAATCTCTACTGTCATGTTCCCAGTCAAGCAGATCCTTATTAGTTACATACAAAAAGGAGGAAAGGGGAATATAGGATAACAGTAAATAGGGGATATACCAAGCACAGGTCTACACAGCGAAGCATAAAGGAGAAAGTAGATGGAAGGAAGGAAGGAAGGAACTGCATATTTTGATTTGGGGATTGGAGCCCAATTCATATATATATATATATATATTTATTTATTTATATATATATATATATATATATATATATATATATATATGTAGATAGCTACATGGATAGAATAGATATATGATAAATGTATGTGGACAGCAGGAAGAGTGAGAAGGAAGAAACCAAAACAAGGGATGGAAAGGTGGAAAAGGCTAGGAAATAAGAGTACAAACAAACAAACACAAATATGCCCGTACAGGCAAACAGGGATGAATATGCACACAGTAAGAGGAGGAGACATGGTCTAGACAGAAGAAAAACAGAGAATGGAGAAATTGTGACAAGGAAGAGTGGATAAGGCACAAGGGGCTGGCTGTAGTGTTATAAGATCAGGGTAGAACAGGTTGGAGATAGAGTGGGATATGGCCAGCATGATTGCTGTTGACTGGCTCAGGAGGATGTCAGTTTGACTCAGCAGATGGTTCAAATGATTCATGTTGGCCAATGAAAATGTTCATACCCTCCTCTGGTGGTTTGAAAATAGGGGACTGTAGGTCAAATGTATCTATGTGTACTCCAAGAAGGTCATGGCAGTGGTCACCTACAGGGATACATTATCATCAGCCATACCTCCTGTTGCACTTATAGCTGATCCACAGCAGGCAATCAAGCCAAGCTACTCACCTGGGAGAGGTCAGAATTACTCCTGACAATGCACTTCCTGCCCTCTGGCCTACTACTACTACTACTACAGCTGCAGCCACAGCAGCAAGGATAAGTGGCAGCTGACATGACTGGGTTTCCTCAGCTTTGCGACCTGCAGGAGGGAGACTTAAGGGAATAATAGCATTACTGAACATGTCCTACAAATGCCAAAGGTAATATAGGATAACCTATAGGTGAGCACCACAGTAACCATGCCATGCTGCAAGTTGCACCTACCTTCTGCAGCAGCACCCAGTATGATTGGATTTCTTCTACTCATTATAAAAGGCACAAGTGGCCAGAAAGCCATCTCATGCAGGTGCAGATGAGAAATACAGACATCACTGAAAACCTATAGATAGATGCAGGACAGCAGATGCATACAACTGGATAGCTAAGCTGCAGTCCCAAATGTATATGTAGGATTGCAGATGCATAAAAAGTGTTTGGAAGTACACAGCTAGGCAATAACCTTATATGTATGTGCATTACAGCTCATGCATGGAAAGGTCCCCACAATTACTCAACAAAGCTGCCGTCCCACATGAATGTCCATGATAGCAGACACTTGGAAAGGTTTCCACAACTACTCAGCAAAGCTACCATCCTACATGTATATGCATGATAGCAGAAGCATGACAATGTGTCTGCAGCTTCACAAGACATCTTGTATGTGCAGGATAGCCCACAGCCACAAAAATGAACAGCTGTACAACGTCCCATCAATAGTAGCAGTGCCACAACAGACAGACAAGCAAAAAGCACAGGTATTTGTCAGAGGAAATAGCTTTTATTATGAACACAACTGTGAATTACAGAAAAAAGGTTACAAGTGAACTTTCAAAAACAGTAGCTGTGTAAATATTTATTATACTGTTCCGGTCTTTTCTGCCGAATCTCCTTTTCTCCCTGCTGGAGATCTTAAGGGTGGCTTTACCACTGGTCATAATACCAGTGTCTGCATTACAAACTAGTGCCGAGGATGCCAGCAGATTTCATGAGTAGTTCAACAAAGTCATATATGGCATTTATCTTACAAAATGAGCAAAAATAGGGTCCACCACTCTCTAAATTTACTTTGCAGGTGAAAGAGGATTATCTTGATCTGCTTGCCAGACATGGCAGGTGATCCCAAAGGGACATTGCCATCAGCAGCCATTGTCATTAATGCCCCATCAAGTAAGGTGGCAGCCCTGGATTCATGTTATGAATATGAATACTGAATCATGAGCAGAGGAGCCGCAAAGTGTGAAGTGCACACGTTTTTGAATGGAACAAGCAGCTTGCTACACATGAAATCGCTCATAGTAAGCACTTCACTGCCTCAGGTCCTGAATATGAATACAGTATTGGCCTTCAGTTCTGAATACTGGTACTGTATATTGTGCTATGGGATACCTATGAGTCATCGCTGACTCTGCAGTTGTGCGTCTTCAGTATGAGCATGTTTTGTCACAGTGAGTTTCATTGTCATGTAATGTAATGTGTGAGCCAGTGATATGCTTTGCCATTTTCCCCCCTTTTCCCCACTCTGGTATGACTGTGGAGTTTGTATATGTAATTTTGGGACTCATGCCTCAACATTATAACATCATTACATTGAAATATGTTACGGTGGTTTGCTTTCTTTGAAATATGTTACTGTGGTTTGTTTTCTTTTCTGTTAACGTACTTGCACTCATGTCATAAAATGCTAAAAAAACAAAGATATTTTAGAAAAAGACAATCTATTTTGTAGTTTACCACCTATGCAACATTTCAAAATTCATTATAAGAAGAATTATGAGAATATAGAAGTTTATTTTATTTGATCTACTTATGTATGTATATATGTAGATATGTATGTATGCATGCATGAACATATTTTACAAGATGCAACAAGGAACATTAAATTCTAGTATTTCGAGGAGTCTAGGTTAAAAGTTTTTGCAGCATCCATAAAAGTACATCTGCTTTCAACACATAACATATTCACAAAAACAACCTCACTAATACACTTCAAGAGAAACCTTGACGAGTGGATGGGTTACAGAAAATACACCCCTGGGATCACTTCATTGGCTCTGCTTGACAGAGGATCAGTTAATTAATCAATGGGCTGCGAAAGCCGACACACTCTGGCTAGTCTTATAAATGCCCTCGGTCAGATAGCCTAGTACTTGCCTATGAACCTATGAACCTATTTAGCAGCTTAGCAATTTATAAAAAAAAATATTCAAAAGTATCATTATAAATAACATTCCTAGAACTGGGTTGATGCATTGAACTATGTAGGTCACCTATCTGTGAGTGATTTTTGCAGTTTTAAAACAGGAAGTAGTTTCCTTCCCATACAACACTGAAAAAGTACTGCTTTTATGTGGCTAGTAGTTGTTACAGTGGTTTCCTGTCTGTTCTGCAAGTGGACCACAGCCATTTAGAAGTGGTCATACTGAAATGTATGTAAAGCAATTAGTAATGCACTAAGTAGACAGAACATCCTACTGAGTCAAATAAGTCAAAAAGTAACAAAGAAACAATTAATCTTAATTTATTACTGGCTATTTAGGGATTACTGCAGGCCTCCATTTCAAGCATTGAAGACTGATGTTTATACCATGGAGATAAAGGAATATAATTGCAAGACTGAGGGTGTGAGGGAGAGACTTTATTTAAGTTGGGCAAAGAACACTCTGCCATTTTACAATCTGGCACATGGGAAGAGGAACCTTGACATTTTTACAATATGAATTTGTTAAATATATCTTCTAAGAAACATTTAATACAGCTATAATTTTGGTAACATTGCTGGTGTGCAGAAGAAGAAAAGGCATTTTATATGTTATATATCCTGCATGGGTCATGGTTAACAGGGGGTGTAGCCAGCCATGCAGAATATAAGCCATGCTGTACAACTTTATTACTGATTCAGCCAATAAGGTAAATGTGCACACAGTAATGCACGTTTGCTATATTGATCAATGTGTAATTCATCTGCTATGCTATGAACATTATATTTAATGTGGGGTAACCTACTGAATGGCTAAAATAATGACTTTTATATAGCAAGCCCATGACGAAATATTCCATTTTCTCTGAGGTGTGGTGAATTGGAACCCAGAACCCCCCCCCCCCCCCAACCAACATTCTGTGAAGTTGGTACCAACAAGGAGTCACTGGACAGTTAAGTACTTAGTTTCCTCCAATAACATTTTTTTTTCTCATTTTAGTTAAGATGCTAACATGATGGTAATTTTGAACACACAAGCAGAACAGATGATTAATTAACCTAGTATTGTATTAAGAACTAAACAGGAAAGGAAAGGACTGATCCTTGTCTAAGGATCATACCTGGCACCCCCTGCATTTCTTGGGGTTATTACCATCAGATGACAGTTAGATATCTGTTTTCCCTTAAAAACAGTTGCTTGTCTTTTCAGCTAGGAAACTGCAATGACAGTAATTTTCAACACAGAAGCATCCATTGATGTAGTATTGTATTAACACATGAAGAGGAAAGGAAAAACACTGATACGTATCTGCAGAATAAAGGGATTTAACCCCCTGCCACTCAAATGTATCTTAAAACATTTCAAAAGAAAAAGTATTTAACTGAAAACCAGTGAGTATCTGACAACGCAGGAGAAAGGTAATCTAAAAGATACTAAAGGGCACTTTCCTAAACAGCAGTGTAATGTTTGTTTAATTATTTAGCAAGATGGCAGGCTTATCCAATTAACTTGCCTCACTCATGAACCAGTCTCCTGGGCTGCACTGGATTTTAAGCTGTCCCTCTGGTACATGCCTTTCCACTCTTACTACATAGACATTGTGCTATAATTTTACTCCCGGCATATCTCTGTAGCTTGCAAATTTGACAATATCTCACAGTGTTAAAACTCGTTATTTATTTGTTTATTTACTGATGTTGCTAATTCCACTGCAGAGCAGCTGTTCCAAACATTCACCACCCTTTTGTTGACATACTGTTTCTCATGCATCCCCTGAGCTATCTGATATTTATCTTTAAACCGTATCATCTTGTTTAAATAAACCACTTTTCTGAGAAGATTGTACTCAGATAGTATGGGGTCTTCTGAAATGTTAAATTTTCTGTCAACCCCCCCCCCAACTTATTTAAATGTTAAACCATTTTAGTTCTACCACGGTTTCTTTACTTCATTTGTCATGCAGATTGATGTTTCTTGGTAACAAGAATGTCAGAATTGACTCGAATGCTGGAACATCACCGACATTCATGTTTTTAGAACATTGGCAATTCAGCAAGTTGGACTACTAATAGAATTGCTGGGGCTGCACCCCCACTTATTATGTATATTATTTAGTCCCAATGTGACAATGATGTTTCAGTTCCATACTTTGAGGTGCATATTGAAAACACACACACACACCTAGACATAAACACACATTTTTCTATTTTTTTTTTATTTTACACTCACTAAACAGAAAAAGTCCTGCTGAGCAAGTGCAAAATAATGATGACTATTAGATTACTTTCAGTCCGAGCTCTGTGGCAGCTTAATCCACTGCCATAAAGCACTGGACTTTACCTGTCAATTAACACCCTGCTGGAGAACGTTCATTCTCCAGTCAGACTGCCGGTGTACAGGTCGTCCATTCTCTAATTATATATGCCAATTCTGAGATAATACTGCAATGGGGAAAGGACAAATACCCCACTCCCTCTGCTCACGATCTTACAAAGAAAAAGAAAGCTGACATTGTCTGATCAGCTGATTTTCATTCAGCTGTATCAGCTTTCTTTCTGAGTAATAAATGCATGATTTGAACATCTAAATGACAATTGTGCATATGTGTCTTAAAGGAATTGTTTATCTCTTTCTCTCTCTCTCTCTCTCTACACACACACACAAACACACACACACACACACATATATATAGGTATATATATATATATATATATATATATATATATATATATATATATATATATATATATATATATATATATATATATATATATATATATATATAGTCAGACCATCGAAACACCACATCATTGAATCACAAAACATTGAGACAGAAATTCGCATAAGTGTGTTCAACTATAAAATGCACTTGACATTTTGCGAACGACATTCAGATTTTCAGCAGCATTACAGCTGACAGACTGTCGTTCGTACAAACGATAGTAAACATATATATATATATATATATATATATATATATATATATATATACCACACACACACACACACACATATATATATATATATAGGTTTATTATGGTTTGTGCGAATGACATTCTATCATCAGCACTGCTGCTGAAAAACAGAATGTTGTGCACAAAACATAAATGGATGGGATAGTTGAACACACTTATACAAATGCAGCAGTGCATTCGCATAAGTGTATTCGACTATCTGCACGGAGACCGCGTTACAGTGCGGATTGGAAATTCATCCATATCCACACTGCAGTGCGATCTCGGAGTTAGAATATATTAGTAGGGGGTGTGGGAGGCACAGCCCCCCCACAGGGGTGGTGCAGGGGGGCTTGCCCCCCTGCAAAAACGTGATATGTCATATAGGAGTCTGATTTACAACAGCTCCTATATGGCTATCACGTGATGGTTTCGGCAACAATGTCAACTCAAATGTGCTGATCATTTGGGTCGACATTGTGGCTGGTCAGAATGTTTGTGTTCGGGTTTACTTTTCATTGTTTTGAACAGCAAATGTTTTGTCGTTCGAACAAACAATAGTAAACCATATATATATATATATATATATATATATATATATATATATATATCTGTACATAAATATATAAATATATATATATATATATGTATATATAAATATATATATATATATATGTATATATATATATATATATATATATATCTGTAAACAAAAGTGTACATAATTACAAAGTCACACAAACCCAGAGAAAGAGAAACAAAACATAAGACCTTCTCAGTCTTCTCTAAATTTTATGTCAACTAAATTAATGTGGTGACCTTCCAGTTATGATGTTTTGTATGGCACTTAAATGGAGGTTGGCAAGCAGTAGGGATATCTCTGACAACATGTAGTAATATCAGGACTGCAGTGAGTGTTCTACAGAATGAGATGGAACAGAGTGGGCAATTGTAGAATTAATCTATTTCCATACAGTATTTAGTAGGGCGCATAGCAGTACAGTGCAGTTTTGTGTATCCTGCCTTAATACAACTCTACTGACAAATTTATGTACAGTAGTAAGGTACAGAGCACAATTGCACTCTGCATCTTACAGTGGCCATCTCTACAGTAATGCATTCTATAATGTATCTACATTAGGTCCGTCTAAAAATAACCAGTTATTCATTTCAGGGACACAGCATGCTATGGTACACAAGCTAAGAGGGGTCAGGACCACACCAAAATGGTAGGTACACCCTACAATGCAGTGGTACACAAGGTAGAAGGGATCAGGCACACAGCACAATGGTAAGAACACCCTAAAATGCTGTGGTACACAAGGTAGGAGGCATTAGGACCACAATACAATGGTACATACACCCTCATGTACTGTGGTATACAAGGTAGTAGGTATCAGGCCCACAGTACAATGGTAAGTGCACCCTAAAGTGTAGTGATACACAAGATAGGAAGGATCAGGACAACAGTACAATGCTATGTACACAACAAAGTGCTGTGGTACACAAGGTATGAGGAAACAGGATCACAGCACAATGGTCAGTACAGCCTTCAATGCTGTATTACACAAGGTAGGAGGGATCAGGACCACAGTGCAATGGTAAGTACACCCTAAAGTGCTGTGGTACACAAGGTAGGTGGGGTCAGGACCACAGTACAATGGTAAGTACACCCTAAAATGCTGTGGAACACAAAGTAGAAGAGATCAGAACCACAGTACAATGGTAAGTACACCCTAAAGTGCTGTGGTACACAAAGTAGGAGGGATCAGGACCACTGAGCAATGGTAAATACACCCTATAGTGCTGTGGTACACAAGGTAGGCAGGATCAGGACCACAGTACAATGGTAAGTAGACCCTAATGTGCAGTGGTACACAAGATGGGAGAGATCAGGACCCAGCACAATGGTTAGTATACCCTACAATGCTGTGTTACACAAGGTAGGAGGGATCAGGACCACAGCACAATGGTTAGTACCCCTTGAAATGCTTTGTTACACAAGGTAGGAGGGATCAGGACCACATTACAATAGTAAGTATACACTAAAGTACTGTGGCACACAAGGTAGGAGGAATCAGGACCACAGTACAATGGTAAGTACACTCTAAAGTGCTGTGGTACAAAAGGTAGTAGGGATCAGGACCACAGCACAATGGTTAGTACACCCTACTATGCTGTGTTACACAATGTAGGAGGGATCAGGACCACAGTACAATGGTAAGTAAACCCTACAGTGCTGTGGTACATAAGGCAGAAGGGATCAGGACCACAGTACAATGGTAAATACATACTACAATGCTGTGGTACATAAGATAGGAGGGATCAGGACCACAGTACAATGGTAAATACATACTACAATGCTGTGGTCCACAAGGTAGGAGGAATCAGGACCACAGTACAATGGTAAGTACAACCTAAAGTGTAGTGGTGCACAAAGTAGGAGGGATCAGGACCACAGCACAATCGTAAGTACACCCTACAATACTGTGGTATACAAGGTATAAGGGAACAGGACCACAGTACTATGGTTAATACACCCTAGACGATGCTGTGGTACACAAGGTAGGAGGGAAAATGTTAACAGACTGTTGGGCAGAGGGTAGCTATATACCATCACTTCTTAACATTCTGTGGCCTAAATTTAAACAGCATTCCATTTGGAATACTGGCCTATTAAGTAACACTTTTGACATGTAACCATGAATTTTTCTGCAAACCATGAGCTCTTTTCCACTCCTATACAAGCCCTAAGACAGCTGAGTGTCTGCACTGTGCAGTGCTGTTTACCCCTTGGACTGCTAAGGGACTGAGCAGCTCATTCCTTCTTTTCCCTCAAGACTCTTCCTCACTACATCCAACAGTATCTTGACTATACACTCTCTGACTCATGTCATCTGCAAGCAAAATATACTATTTTGTGCTTTATATCTGACTAAGCAAACTGATTGACAGCAGTTTCATGCCTGCCACTGAAAAGTACTTTCTCCTGATCTGTGGTTCAAAGCAGACATGGTGGACAACTGCAGACTCTCTTCACTGCAGAAAGGCATTGTGAGGTGTATTGGTCCACTCAACTCATTATTAGGTGCAGCTTTATTGCCATCCATGACTATAATACTTTCCTCTGAGACATTAAGATGAAGACTTTTTCAGTACATACTTCCTGGAACGTCTATTGTTCTGCTTCATCAGTAATATAATATGCTTTGTATATAACCTACATTACAAAGGTAAAGGTCACCTGAATGGTAAAATCTTCTTGTCAGTACACTTCACCTTGCAAATAGACTATAAAGATGTCATATTACCCCCATACTAAGCCAATCATAGGTGGTCAAGGTATCTAGGAAGAACTTTCTCAAATACTTGAGTGTAAAGAAATGTATATTCTATACCCAACAAATTACAAAATACTATTCATTGATTCTCAAACGATAACACTATACACCAGTTCTGTAGTGTGGTGCTATCAATCCTAGTCAATGCTGAACCCCTGCTAATTTCAATATGTCCTCACCAAAAGTTCCATGCAAACATTAACATCCATAAAGGCATATATGTTAATGCCAGGAGCTTTAACAATAAGCAGGTTACATTCAAAAGGCTGCGAATTCTAGTGATATACCAGGAACTTTGAGTCATGTTCCATTACTTAAGAAGCAGAACAGCCTTTCTAGGTAGGGTTGCCACCTTTCCAAATGCCCAAAGTGGGACATTTGTGCTACAAACATCAGATTTTGCAGGGCAAAACATACCCACTGTCAGTACAAAGGACAGAACTTCAGTTTTTTGCCTGAATAAAAGTCTATTCTTGTAGCATTTTAGTTCCTTATTCTATTGCTTATGACATTTAAGTGTTTCAGATACAGAATAACTGTTTTATGCAACTATGACATAAAATATAGGAAATAATTTTGTCCTAAAATCTCAGGACATTTGCCATTTTTTCACATTTTTTGCAGGGCACAACTGCCCAAAGAGGGACTGTCCCTCGCAAAGTGGGACAGGTGGTAACCCTATTTCTAGGATGCTACTATCTTGAAGTACCATTCTTCTGATGAAATGTTGAACTGATTTCCCATCAGCTTCAGATGACAGTAGCTTACATGGACATATAAGATTTCCTTGCACTTAATGAAAAGGTTTGGGATTCAATATTTTATTTGAAAGTCATAAAAGAAATAATCACATTGCAATAATATTCATATCAAAGAAGTCTTGATTGTCAGTCTTCCCCAAAACATAAAGTTCATGTAGACTAGACAACTCCCCAGTGCATTCATTTTTACTCCTGAATACATCTCCCTAGCGCTTCTTCCATAGGTCCACCATAACATATTACCTTTCTTGTCTTATTGTGAATAATCTCATCTTCTGTCTCTATATGTGTTAAGCAATACTTTCCCCTAATCTTCTATATCATATAACTGATAACAGCCAAAATAACATACAAACTACCTACCTTTATGTCACTTGTCTAGTCAGGATAAAATACATGAGTATTTGTAGGTTCTGTTCAAGCAGCTTTATTATGTACAAACATCAGGACTGAGGCTTAATAACTTTAACTTAGATAAACTTATAAACAGACTAGCTATTACACTCATACGTGCCCACTCTCTGGCTGCATTCACAAAATGGTACTGAAGCTAGCATGTGCGGGCTATTTATATGCACGTGCTGGCCTTGAAATGCTTCTTAAAAGTACAACATATGCACACTGTTCTACATCCTCCCTCTTTGAGAAATAAGTCAGGCATGTTGATGACATTAATTGACATGGAATCAATACAAATAATTCTTTGTCATGCAATTATACAGAACTAAATACATACCAACAATTATGTCCAGGTTGCTGTGTATTTCATACTAGGTCTGGAGATAGAACCACATCATGTGACATAGAAATTAGAATCAGGTCTAGTAAATGGGACTGTCTCTGCTGAATGTTCAACTTTAGGGACATCAGGACTATCACTGGGAAGGAAAGTAGAAGTACATGTTCTGCAGCAGGGACATTGTCTGGATTGCTCTGAGATCTAGAGTCTGTTGCACAGGAACAATGCTGTGATATCAACAGGAAGAAGATGTCTGTGATTTCTCCTGTACTCCACACCCTCAGATTCTGCAAAGTAGGATCTCAGCTAGGTGCATATACCTGTTACTTGACCAATCTGGTTGAAACCTTTCACTGTTTGTATCTTCACTGTCTCTTCTTCTTTCAATGAACAAAGAAATCTGCTCGATTTATCATAGCTGGACTTCTGGAAAGAATGCTTTCTGAATAACTGGGCTCTAATTGTCCTGTTGTTCTTAGCTTTAGGCATCAACAAACTGGAACTAATAGGCAGTGTTGTTCTGGTTTGCCTAGACAGAAGTCTTTGAGCAAGCGAGCCAAGTATATCATCATTGGGTATGTTTCTGAGATTAAGTAAATTGAAAAAGACATCGGTATTATCACGCTTTTACCTCTCAGGTAAATGCTTTGCACTCTGTGCTGCATGTTCACCTACTCCATTAGACTGTGAATATTCTGGACTACTAGTGACATGTACAAAGTCCCATTCTCTTGCAAAATTCTGAAACAACTGGCTAGTAAATTGAGTACCATTGTCAGAAACAACTTTGTGTGGACTATCATGGACTGAGAAGTGACGTTTCAACTTGGGGATAACAGCAGTGGATGTTAGGTTAGGTAGTAAATTAATCTCAAACCAGTCCGAATAAACATCTACTAACACTAAGTAATGTTGATTGTTCCACTCGAATATATCAGTGGCTACTGTTGACCAAGGTAGTTCAGGAACTGGACTTAGTTGAAGTGGTTCTCTTTGCAAATGTGGTTTAGTACTATTGATACTGAACAAGAAGAAAGTACTTTATCAATGTCTTTACTAGAGAAGACCAAAATACTAGTTCTCTCACCCTTCTTTTGGTAGATTCGGAACCTGGGTGTCCATGATGCAAAATCTGGATATATTCATGTTGTAAGGAAGCAGGAACAACAATTTTAGGACGTTTGAAAATAATGCCATCTTCCATCAACATCTCATCTCTGAAAGGAAAATAAGTTTGTACTTCAGGTGGTACACTAGATTGCTTTGATGGCCATCCAACATTAATGTAGTGGGTGAGCTTTTGCAACATTGGATCAGTCTTTGTATGATCTCTCAGCTCATCAAGTCTCATGGTAGAAAAATTAAGCACTTCCATGACATCAAAGTCAAAATTCTCTGCAGGAAGTTGTTCTGTTGTATTTCTGGGCAATCTGGATAAGGTATCAGCTAGATAAAGAAGTTTGCCTTTTGTATAGACCATTTTGAAGTTGTACTTTTGTAATTTGAGCATCATTCTTTATAATCTTGCAGGAGCTGAATGCATGGGCTTCTTTAGAATAGTAACTAGACCATAGATATAATAATGAAACTTTGAACATACAAATACTATTGCCAAAAGTTCTTTCTCAATTTGAGCATATTGCATTTCAATTTGGGTAAGAGTTCTAGATGCATAGGCTACTGGTCGGCCTTTTTGAAAAATAACTGCAACAAGACCAAATTTTGAAGCATCACAGGAAAGAGTTACTGGTTTATTGACATCATAGCATCTTAATGTAGGTGGGCTGGCAATTTTCTGCTTAAGTTCTTTAAAAGCTCTCTGGTGCTGTTCCAACCAAGACCATGTAACACTTTTTGCACATCAGCTCTCCCAAAGGTGCTATCAACTCACTGAAATCTGGTATAAACTTGCATAAATAGTTGACCATACCAAGAAAACATTGTAGATCCTGTACATTATCTGGTACTGGCATCTCAAGAATGGCTGTTTGCTTGGATGGGTCTGGTCTCAAGCCAGTGCTAGTAAATAAATAACCTAGAAACAAATGTCAAGTAATCCAAACACACTAAATTTGAGCACAAAGAGTCCACGTAAGGATAAACCAAGGGTTGTCACACAGCTGTTTTGTTAAGACAGATGATTTAGCCCTTTCATCAACTCCAAACATTGACTTCATCAGAATACTTGGCTTCTGTAAACAACCCACTTAAATATCTCTAAAAATTGGTGCCAAAAATGACAACCAATGAAATATATTAAGCTGTTTAAAGGAACATTTAAATATACAAACTGTTTACCTTTTAAATTTAAAAACATAAACTTATAAATAGATGACTTCCTTAAACCTTAATATAAAATCAATAACGTGCTACCAGAACAGGCTTGATAGGAATACTGTCATTTAATCCAGGGGCTGTGGTGGCATCTAAAAGTAACTGCCATTTCACTTCTTTTTCCCCAGCACACTTTTAATATTCCCACCTCTTGGATTATCAAAAACCTGTTCCACAATAACAAACCTAAAAAAAAGTTCATCCCTCTTTTTTTCAATATGTCTGTAAAGTGCATTGTTCAAATCTTTTTTCCTGAGTTTATACAAGTGATTGTATATTCTGTTCTTAAAAAAAATCTATCAGTCTTGTAATACCCTGAACAAAGCATACACTTCGCAAGGTATACCAAATGTCTAGTATTACAATTTCCCTTTCTAAACCTAACTTTAGTTCTATTCACATTATCCAGAATAATGCTATCCTTCTCTAGTATGTATTGACAATAATTACAACTACCACATTTTTGTGTGTGGCCAGTCTTATTATTTCTAATGAATCTTCCATTACCCATTTCCAAAGTGCTCTTAATGTTCTTATCCATTTTAAAGACAAACATAGGTTTGTCATCTATTAAATGGCAAATTTCCTGATCGGCTTTCAGAATGTTCCAACTGTCACCTATTAAGTGTTTGACCTTCTCAGCATGAGGTCCATATTTAACAATACATGTTCTATTGTACTGTGTATTGTTAGCTCCTATCATTCCAATTTCCTGAAAGGAGATACTTTCTCCCAATAAAGGCTTGTATTTCTTATTCCATTCCTTCCCTACATAGTTGGCCACATCCTTAATTAAACCTTGAGAATACCCTCTCTCCAACGATAATCCAAGGGTGGGAATATTACAAGTGTGCTGGGGGAAAAATAAGTGAAATGGCAGTTACTTTTAGATGCCACCACACCCCCTGGATTAAATGACAGTATTCCTATCAAGCCTGTTCTGGTAGCACGTTACTGATTTTATATTAAGGTGTAAGGAAGTCATGTATTTATAAGTTTATGTTTTTAAATTTAAAAGGTAAACAGTTTGTATATTTAAATGTTCTTTTAAACAGCTTGATGTATTTCATTGGTTGTCATTTTTGGCGCCAATTTTTAGAGATATTTAAGTGGGTTGTTTACAGAAGCCAAGTATTCTGATGAAGTCAATGTTTGGAGTTGAGGAAAGCACTAAATCATCTGTCTTAACAAAACAGTTGTGTGACAACCCTTGGTTTATCCTTACGTGGACTCCTTGTGCTCGAATTTAGTGTGTTTGGATTATTTGACATTTATTTCTTAGTTGTTTCCCAACACACGTTTTAAATAAATAACCTACATATGTAATTTTTGGTCGTCTGAATTTGCACTTCAGAGGACTGAACTTTAAGTTCATTTCCTGTGCTCTGTCTAGAACTTTCTTAAGGTTTCTGTCATGCTCTGCTTCACCATTACCACCAACCAATAAATCATTGACTATTATGGCACAAGGATAACCTGAAATATTTTGCTCCATTGTAAGCTGGAAGACTTCACTTGCAGAATTCATTCCAAATGGCATCCTGAGGAATCTATATCTGCCAAATGGGGAAAGTAGTCAGTAATGAGGATTTGCAATCAAGCATCACTTGCCAAAATGAACTTTTTGTATCTAAGACCGAAAAAACAGTGGCATTTGGTATTACAGCTGCGACTTCCTTTACTGTACATATTGGTTGAGGTGGTCTCTTTAATGCTTTATTCAAATCTCTTGGGTCAATACATATTCTGATTTTGTCTGAGCCTTTTTTGTGGGCTGCTGCCATGGATGACACACATTCAGTTGGTTGTTCTGTAGCTGGACAAATTACACCTTGCTGCACCATTTTATTCAACTGAGCTTTGACTTTGTCCTGCATAGCTATCAGAACTTTTCTTGCTGGTCTGACTACTGGACTGACCTCTGGGTCTAACTTCATGGAATACACAACTGGAGGTCTGCCCAACTTGTCATTGCAAACAACAGCATACTTTGAGAAAATAGCTTCAGTAAAATTGGAACTAGGATATGTTTTTATATGATGAACTTCTTTGGTAAAGGAAAGGAAATTCATTCTCAAACTGTCTCTGAGACCCAATACTGACTGCACAGGTCTTCAGACTACATAGAATAACAAGCTGTAACAGTTCCTAGCCAAATAACATGAAAGCACTACTGAGACTTTGGTTTGAATTTCTTCACCTCCATAAGCAACAAATTTCACACAACTAACCACATTGAATTGTTCACCAGTTCTCACCTTAGCAAATGTGCCTGCTGACATAACATTACACTTTGAGCCAGTTTCTACTTTAAGCTCAGTGGATTTACCATTGATCTGGACAGTGCAAAACACTGCATTCTTTGCCAACAAATTTACTGCATCAACATTCTCACCAATTACTGATACACCATCTATGTAGAAAGTAGAATTGCAGCTCTCTATGTAATCAACCTGCTTTTTTCGAGTGACCCTTATTTACAAATGTGTTAGGTTCACTTGATGTGCAAAACTTTTGAAAATGGTTCAGTTTTTTACACTTGTGGCATTGCTGACCAAATGCTAAGAATTTTTCTATTTTAGACTCATGACTGGCACCACAATTGTGACTGTTAACAATAAAGCTGCATTTGAGTTTTGCTGACTCACCCTTGTACTGCACTGAGCATGTCCTTTTCTTAGAACTTGCTGAAAAACTATGGGATCTCCCTGGTAAACCTGCAGGGGTGGCAGCTGTTATGTGCTTAGGCCTGCTTCTGCTAGCCATGTGTTTCATGCTGTCTACATTTGCTCTGGAGCCTGCTGAAACCATACTGTTAACACTTGCAAGCATATTTTTGTGCCTTTCTGTAACTTCATAGATTTGACAAGTCTCAATAGCTTTGCTCAGCATTAAATCACTGTAATGAAGCAAAGTCTTTCCCACTACAGCACTATTAATACCACATACAAAACTGCCCTTTATCAACTCATCTTTTAAGTCACCAAACTGACACATTTTAGCTTTGTTTCTCAAGTCAATTATATAAACTGCAGAAGTTACCCCTGGTTTTTGATCTCTTATGTAAAACAAATGTCTCTCTAATGTAATATTTGTCTGAAGATTACACATTTCCCTGAACTTGCACTTCAAACACTTGGAGTTTTCCCTTGATTCAGCGTGTACAACAATATGACATTTTTCACCTTCTCCCTCATATACTGCTGGTGCATACACAAATGAATGCTTTCAATAGCCTCTGACCCAGCTAAGTTTAGCAAAATGAATGCCCTGGTGTGTGCTTTATTTGTCAGAATAAGCTGATTGTATAAAATATCACAGTCTTGTTCAAATATTCTCCAGTTCTCTACAATATTCTGATCAAACACCAGTGGTGAGGTTTTTGAAATCTGTCTGCCATATTAATACATACCAGTGAGGGCTTTTGCAAGTATGCACGAACATATACACACACACACACACACACACACACACACACACACAGACACACACACACACATATATATATATATATATATATATATATATATATATATATATATATATATATATATATATATATACATATATATATATATATATATATATATATGTATATATATGCCAGAAATTTATGCCAGTATTTGTAACCATACCTCTCAACATGGAAACATAAAAAATCTGGACAAAGGCCCATGAAAAATAGGTACAAATCTATACACTGATTAACATAAATTTTACATACATAATTATATGACCCCACACACTAAAATGGAATTGGTGGATACCGACTTTCAAACCCAAACTGAAGAACAGACAACCAAAATATGGCCCCAGAGTCCTCCTGCAGCCATTCCAATGTCCCATTACTTGGCTATTTCGCCCTATTTACCATAAACACTAATGTGCATACTGTTTTACAATGATTATTTGGATTTCATTTAAAACTTTTATTTTCCATTTTATAGTACAAACACTAATAGACATCTGCTAAACAAAAATATACAGTCTCACAGTGAAAATAGACATAGCATTAAAATTTCTCTGCCCTTGAAACTCACATTCATTGAAACAACATTGAAATCCACATTCAAAGAAAATGCATCTGGCCAGTGGTGGATAAAGATTGCCTCTGGGCTATTTTCAAATCATAGGCCCCTTGTACAGAAAAAATACATGTGTTCTTTGATACACCTCCCTGACTGTATTAAATTATATTCCTTGTATAATACAGCACACTTGTTATAGCAGATTTTAAATTTATTGTTTTGAACATTTTTCATTAAGCAATGAACCAAAATGCATGACTCAATGACAAAACTGCCCAGTTCAGAACCTTTCATCTTAAAAGTCTACTCAAACTTCTATAATCCACCAGTATCCGTAAATATGCACAATCTCTGCAGAAGTAAAAGTCATCTAAATAATTCCACATTAAAGAGATGTGTAACTAACGAAGAGGTTGCTGCTAGCAAACAACTTTATATTTCATTGCTTCATCTAGAAGTTAAGTGCCTGTTGCCCTTGAAGAATAAATTGTCTGTGCTACATTACAAATGATAAGCTAGTAATATTTCAATAGGGAATGGATGGCAAACTGATAACAGGTTCATAGTTACTAGGTATCTCTGCTAAAGGAGGACATTCTCAGGCCTTTAGCATCCACCACCTTTAAAAGTACAACACAGTACAGTATCAGCAATCCAGCTACATACTGTGGGAATAGAACCCACAGCTTTCTGCAGCAAAAACAAGTATACTACCTATTGTGCTACTAACAACGCAAGCAGATTTTGTATCAGCACCACTAAACTTCTCTTTCCCTGAAGAACTGTGCAGCATAAGAAATCAGGAAAAAAGCCAATATTTATGGGGGGGGGCAAAACTGGGGACACATTTTAAACACTGCTTGTATACTCTTAGAAAGTTGCTAGAATAAAATGCTGTGTTACCATGTGTTTCCTGAAAGATAGGAAGACTGAAACTTAAATGGCTATCATTATTTAGTGAATTCGTTTCTCACAGATTTGCCAGAAAACCACAAAGTTTATTTTATTTAACATTTGTTTACTGGGAAAGCTAACTTGGAGAAATGCTCCAGATGCATGTCTTTGCATTGTGGGAGGAAATTGGAGCACCCAGAGGAAACCCACACAAACACAGGGAGGACATGCAGACTCTGCACAGAAGACACTTCAGCTAATAATCGAACCAGCAAACCTTTAACTGTGAGGCGACAATGTTACTACTGCACCACTGTGCCATCCAAATTTTAAGAGGAACAGACCAAAAGTATGAGCCAAACCTTCCAGACATTCTGTGAATATTTGTACAGTTGAGAGCTATAACATCTTCGATCAGAAGTGGTGGTGTGGGTACAGAACTCAGGCTCTTGCTCCTTGTACCTAAGACACAGGGATTAAGCCTGAATAACCCTAACCACCAGGTATATCTAACCGGTGCATTTTATGCAACTAAAACTAAAAATGCTTTACCTGGAGGAGCTAGAGAAACTCTGCTTCTGCTGCAAACCTGCAGTCAACACACACACGCTACTTGTTGCTCATAAACAGAATACAGTGAATCAGTCAGTCACACCCCTCGAGCCCTCAGCCAATGCCGACAAGCTACTCGTGAAACTGACATCATTGCACATGCCTGTGCTTGAGAGGTATGTTTGTAACTATAGCTGGTAGCACAATAAGCCTCTGAATAACTGAACTTTGCGAAATAAGTCTCTTGGGCACTATAATACTCTTGAAATCACTATACTGTAAGAAATCACCTCTTATCAGTGTAAGAAACATTGTGAAATAAGACTTTCAGGCACTGTAACACTCCTGAAATTATTGTACTGTAAAAGTTACTTATCATCATTGTAGTAAACATTTAAAAAAACTGCACTTTGTGAATAAATTGGGCAGAAGAAGCTCAGAGTAAGAAATATTTCAAAGTAACTGCACTTTGCAAATAAACAGTACACAGGACACTGAAACTCCCCCAAAATGGCTGCACTCTGCTAAATAACACTTTATAGTGCAAGAAACACTCTGTAATTGTGGCTCTTTGTGAATAGACACACCCAGCACAAGAAACTTTTCGAAATGGCTGTATTTTGACTGTACTTTATGAAATAGTTGTACTTTGCACAAAATAAACTCTTCAGAATAAATGCACAGTAATAAGCACAAACTGTAAGCACTTTTACACACTTTGAGATACTTGGAATAACTCTAGTTATGCTCTGAATACAATGGAAAGTAGTAGTTTTGCCAAAACATAGTACTTTGCCAAAAAACATGCAGTTGCCTTGTTTATTTATGCTTAATGTGCCCTTTTTTTGCCCTTATTATATTCATTTTGCTCATTTAATCTTTTTTCTTGCCCATTATACCTTTCTTGTGCTCATTTTTAGTTATTTATTTATTTGCAATTTGATTACCGGGGAAGTCCACTGGGCCGAATTGACCCATTTTCAGTGGAGGCTCAGGGAGAAAATCTCCAAGATGCATTACACAATTTAGATACAAATGATAGTTAATACTAAAGATCTTATGTAGAATGGTTACTCATAAATGCATTCAATATCATGCATAGTTAACAAATTTATTAAGCTTGAAGGTAGGATCACAGAGTTTCATTTGAGGAAAACAGATATGGGTTAGATGTGGAAACAGTTTACATACAAACCTTTTAAGAAAATGTAAATACACTTTACATACACACATCAACAGTAGAATGCTATTTACAATATTTACAAGGCTGGGCTGTGTGAGGGTAGCTGTAGGAGGTGAGAGCTTAGAGAGAAGCTATAGAAATTGTTGAGAGCTTAGACAGGCTCATAGCTATGAGAGTTGTAGAACTTGGGAACCAGAGCGAGAACCCCCTTGAATTAGGCTGGGTGAAGGCAGGTACATTTCCATTTAGTGGACAGGTTTTTGAATAGTTGGGTTTTGAAGTTTTCTGAATTTGGTGTGGTTCTTAGTGTGGAGGGAAGGGAATTCCATTTTTTGCCTAGTGAGAAAGATAGGAGAAGTTGGCCAGCAGGACGTTTAGGTTTATGGATAGTAATTAAGTTCTGATTTTGAGATCTGAGAGCTCTGTTGGGTGTATAAGGGGGAAGGATGTTAGTTAGAGCGGGACATTTTGTTGGGTGAAATATGAGTCTATGTGCAGTAGTGAGTTGGAGATAGTCTAGGTAGTTTGGGAGTTCAAGCCAGTTCAGGGATTGTAGGGTTAGGCAGTGATGGGTGATATTTTTAGATTTAGAGGCAAATTTAGAGATTTTGTTGTAGCAGTTTTCTAGTTTAGAGGTGATAGAGGAGGACAGGTTGGTTAGGAGAGGGGCTCCATATAACAAGGAAGGAAGAAGATAAGTCATGGCCAAAGTTTGCCTGGTAGAGTTGGAGAGAAAGCGATTATTCCTATACAGCATACCTAGCTTTTGGTGGGTTTTCTTAATATTTTGTTGAATATGAATATCAAACTTGAGGTGTTCATCTACAGTAATGCCAAGTAGCTTGGTAGAGGGGACTACTTCTATATGTGAGTTGGTTTGACTATAGACTTTGAAGTTGTTTTTGTCATAGGAGAGGGTCTTTGTGGGAGGGAATAGTAGAATCTTTGATTTATTTGCATTGAGAGAGAGGTGGCTTTAGTGCATCCAGTTTTCAGTTGTTGAGAAGGCAGTTTGGGTTTTAGTCAGCAATTCAGAGAGGTTTGAGGCAGAGCAGACTAAGGTTGATTCATCTGCTTATTGAATGATTTTAGCATCAGGAATAGCAGTGTAAAAGTTATTGATGAAGATGTTAAAAAGCATTGGCCCAAGGATGGATCCCTGTGGTATGCCAGTTGGGGTAGGTAGGAAGGAAGAGGTGGAGTTCTTCCATTTGACTGCTTGAGATATGCTTGATAGATAGCTGGAGAACCAGGATAAAGCATTATGTGAGAGATTAAGGTTTGAGAGATGACAGAGAAGGTGCTTGTGGGAAACAGTATCAAAGGCTTTAGACAGATCGAGTAAAACAGTAGAAACTAAGTGGCCTGAATCTCGGGCTTGATTGACAGTTTCTAGGAAAGAGAGTAGAGCGGTTATTGTGCTATGGCCTGGACGGAAGCCATGCTTGGTAGGAGTGAGAAGATTGTTTTGGGTCAGGAAAGGCATAAGTTGGAGGTGGATGCATTTTCTAAGATTTTAGAGACTGATGAGAGCAAAGCAACGGGGGCGAAAGTTTGATTTTGGTATTTTTGCCTCCTTTATGAAGAGGAAGAGTAAGAGTATAAGCTGAGTGCCAGAGTTTGGGGACGTATGATTCTTTCATAGATCAGTTGATAATGATGCTGATTGGGAGTGCAATGCCATCAGCAGCATATTTTAGGAAGGAAGAGGGAATATTATTGGGAGCGTTAGAGCAAGGCTTAAGTTTGGACAAAAGTTTTTTTTTATAAAGTAAGTGGAGATGGGTTTGAGTTCAAACAGATGAGGTGAGTTAGAAGGGGGAGAGTGCAGAGCATTTGGGTTATTATTGGGAAATGTCTTGGTGAGGGTAGTAATAGTGTCTATGAAAAATGAGTTAAATTCAGAGCCTAGTTCAAGATCAGATTTACTTGGGTCAGGACAGGGATTATTCTTTGAGCCTGGATTGAGGAGTGAGTTTACAGAGTTCCAGAATGTTTGGGGATTTTTATTGTTATTGGACTGAAGTTTGATATAGTAGGATTTTTTTGTCTTTGGTGATTAGTCGTTTTACATGGTTGCAGAGCTGTTTATATTGGAGCAAGGTATTGTCCAGTTTATTGCTTTGGTAAAGCTTCCATAGTTTGTCTCTGTGGTGCATAATCTGTTTTGTCTCTTTGGATAGCCAAGGAGCAGTTTTAGTTTTTATCTTTTTGTTACTTAGTGGGGCTAGTGAGTTTAAAGTATCAAGGAACACAGAGTTGAAGTATTCTATAGTCTTGTCAAGAGGAAGGATGTTTAGAATTTGCCAGTTCATTTGTTTGAAAGTATTTGAGAAAGTAGTAGGGTTGAAACTACTGAGGTTACGAGTCTGAATGTACTGATGCTGGTGTGGGGAGGAGCAAGTTGAGCGATGCGTGAAGGCTGGGAGGTGGTCGCTAATGGTATCAGGAATTGTGCCAGAGTTGGTTATTTTATTTGGATCTGAAACTAGGATCAAATCTATAGTGGATCCAGGAGGTTTTATTTTGTTAGGTCGAGTGATGGAGAGGATCATTTGAGTGAAGTTATAGAGGTTAATGGATAGGGAGGGAGAGGGGCAATTGATTTTATTCCAGTCAATATTCACATCACCAATGATATGTTTCATAGTTAATTTCAGTAGAGGCCCATCGGAGAATATTTTCAGGTGTAGAGATATTGTTACCAGGTGAGATATATAGGGCAATGATGCAGATATTTCTATGTTTATTTAGACTGCAGTGGTGGTGCTGTGGTAGCGTTGTCACCTCACAGTAAGACGTTGTCCTGTTCGATTCTCAGCTTGAGCGTCTTCTGTGTGGAGACATGCATGAATGGGCGTACCTTCGTTGAAGGTTGTGCGTCAGGGCTGGCAACTTGGCACGTAAAAATCTACTGCCAATCATTAGCGGACCGGAGTTCCACTGTGGCGACCCCTAACCGAGAAAAGCCAAAAGACACAAACAAACAGTTTTAGAATTCCAGCAGTTAGTTCAGTGTTCTGGAATTGGAATTTGGAGGGGAATTAAGGCAAGAAGGTTGGAGTAGACTAGGGCAGTGCCTCCACCTTTTTTATTTAGTCAGTCATTTCTGAGACAATGAAATCCTGGGGGCAGAATCTCAGAGTCGGAGATAAAGGGCTTGGGCCAGGTTTCAGAGATGGCTAAGATATCTGGTTGGTTATGGCTTCACCAAGCTTGAAATTGGTGTACTTTGTTGTTTATACTTTGTGCATTCATTGTAAAAATCTTTAGGGTGTTGAGATAGGAGGAAGAGGGTAAGGAATGAGTGTTGTTATTAAAGGATGTAAGACCATGGTTAGGATGGATATCACCAGCTTGGACTAGGTTGTTGAAGGAGATATCCTTTAGCCATATTGGTCTGCCAGGCATGAATTTTGGTAGATTGTAGATTGCAGCAGGTGACAGTATCTTGACTTTAGGGGAGAAGAGTTTAGGGTGGAATAGGTGCAGAGGGTTGGGCTGAATGAGAAAAGAGGAGATAAAGTGGAAATGGGAGTAAGAGTGAGGGGGAAGGTGAGTTTGTATGGTAGTTGTCTTTGTAGGTGGTATTGGATAAGCATAGGTGGAATATGAGGTAGCATAGTATAAGGAAAGTAGGAACAGAATGAGGAGGCTGGGGGACTGGAGGGTGTGATAACTTGAGGAGAGCATATTGAAGCAAAGAGAGAGTGGTATGAGTGGTTAGGAAAATAGAGAAGGCTATGAAGAAGAAAGGGTTTAAAAAGTGATGGAGGTATTCTAGAGATTTAAGGAAAGAGGAGGGGACTATAATTATTGGGTGGAGTACAGATTACAGAGTTTAAGAAGGATGGCTATAGGTGGGAGGAGTAATGAGGGGGGAGCTGGTATTGAGTAATTAGGCTGAGAGGGTGGGGTAAGATAGGAATAAAGCTAGGAGTACTGGGGGTGTGTGGGAATTGTGGGCAGGGTAGGGGAGCGGAGTAAGCCCGTAGGGTGAACAGAGTGAGAAAGAACACTAGAAGTGAGTATGGCAGAAAAAGTATCAGCAAAGAGCAGTTTAAAGGCTGTAGTTGGAAGGTATGAGCTAAATATTCCCAGCCAGAAAAAGAAGGCTGCCTTTACAGAGGGTGGTTTAGTAGGGGGGAGAAGATATTTGCAGTCTAAGGATATTAACTCATAACCAACTCCTCTATTTAATTGCTTTTGGTCTCAAATGGCTGTACGTATTTGTGCGGTAATTGTTCTAGCTTTGTTATAATAGCCCAGGGAATCTATCTGTCCCATTTTTAGGGCGATGGAAGCAGATTTTAAACAGATCTAACCCCTGTTACTATGCCAAATACACTGACGCCATTGTGGCTTCTCTCCAGCGGCTGGTAGCTTTTTTGCTCTAAACATGCCTGTTTTGCTTAAACATGCTCGTTTTGCAAATTCTGAGGTAATTCCAAACCCCTTATATGCTTTTCTGATAATCATTTTATCAAATATCTCAATTTTAAATATTTTGTTTAATTAATAAATCTTGTGTGCCTCTCACTTGTTTAATAATGTGTAGTTTGTGCCCCTTGTAATGCTCCATTTTATCTGTTTTATAAAATAAATCATTTATGAAAGTTTTCATTACCTTTGGTTCATTTCTGGCCCTTTTTTGTGCTTGTTTCTCTTAGTTTACCTTCACTGTTAACTCTGCATCTCATAGCTCTGAAAAACAGTCGCTGAAATCCCAGATCTGACACCATGCTGCTTGTCTAGTCAGGATAAAATAGACGAGTCTTTGTGGGTTCTGTTCAAGCAGCTTTATTATGTACAAACATCAGGACTGAGGCTTAATAACATTAACTTAGATAAACTTATAAACAAACTAGCTATTACACTCATACATGCTCACTCTCTGACTGCACTCACGAAATGGCACTGAAGCTAGCCCGTGCTGGCTATTTATATGCATGTGCTATCCTTGAAATGCTTCTTAAAGGTACAACATTCACACACTATTCTACACTTTATATTCCATTTATTCCTGTTCCATAGTCCCTAAGCCAGTTCTTCATAGCTTATCCTACTTCATTCCTTCCCCCATCATCTCTGATAGTTTCCATACTCACTTTGTTTAAGTATATTACATAAAGAAAAATGCTTTTGCACTTAGCCTCACATTAGCTTCTCAAACTATGAAGTTTTTATTAACTGATTTGTTTTTAATTGTTTACATTCATCTTCACTTATGCAATGAGACATGCTGTTTTGCAAATATCAATAAAATATTCTGTTTAAATATTGCTATTTCCATACGTCTTATTTTTACTTCCCAAACCTTTTTGAGCCCACATTTCCATTCTCATCCTGATCATAAGATATACCTATCTGCCATCTTTGACACTTTAGTCGTCTTTTCCCAACATCCATTGTTTGCAATATATTCTTACCTCATTTCATTTTCTCCTTCCTTTCCTTCTGCTACAGGATTCACTTATGTCGGTCTTGCCTGGCCAGTTGCTAAGGAAGCAAGGTATGCTTAGAAATATGATGATCTTTTAACTTTTCCCAATTCAGTCTTAAAGCTCATTTCATACCCTGGCACTGAAGTAAATGCATTAATGTCCAGTGGGGAAATCTACAGACATCCATAATCAACTCCTTAATGACAAACCTTTTGTCAGATTCATTTTTTAAAACTTTAATGATACAGACGTAGGAGTATGTAAGTGACCATATAATGAGCTAGAAATGAAGTGGTCTAGTTTACTGAGTGCATTATTGAAATGCAAATGGCAGTCTGAGATAGCAGCCTGTGATCATAGTTATCAAGCACGAGATCATGCAAGTGTTTGCATGCAGCAGAAAGGCAAAAAGGACACCAAAATTTGTGGAGATGCAGTTGGCAAAATGCTAGAAACAGTAACAGCTTTAATACAAGAGCAGCTGATGTCCATAAATGCTGCTAACCTCCATCCAGGAGCATGACACAGGTGCTGGTGGTGTGATCAAAAATGTTACCATCAGAGGATAACCTTCCATCAGATAATTTACCAGTTGTTGACAGATTGTGTGAATAGAGATATCATACAGGTGTTGACTGACAAGTGTCACACAAACTGTATCTGGAATAATGCGTGGACTTCCTACTCCAGTGAATACCAAGGTATATGTAGCTCTTACCATTATACCTACAGACACCTCTCAGAGGCAAATAGGAGACATCTTATCTATATTACAAGTGGTTGCATACAGAATGCTCAAGACAGTTCTTGATAACTTTCAGCTATATAAGGATGAGTATATCTGTTTCCCTAACACTGCACTGGTGAAAGCCACACCCATGTGCTTCTGAGGTACTGCCAGTCTCCCTAGTGTATTTAGAGCTATCAATTGCACATGTATGGTGACCATGATCAACAGCATATTAAAAGGAACAGCATCCATTCCTTCATCTGTCCGGTAGTGATTATCACACAGGGCCATATAACCAATGTGTCTACACGGTATTGTTATGTGATGGTGACCATAATTACTATAGCTGGCATACAAGTCATGGGTATTGCAGCTCCTTGCACAGTAAAATTCCACAAGGCCATTTAGTAGGGGTGCATAGGCGCATAAATAGTTCCAGATATCCACAGTCACAGACAGTATGCATTCATGTTTCACCTCTTTTTATGCCCTACTATATGCCAGGTGATGCAGGATAGTCATTGTAGCCCTGACTGATGACACACATAAGAAACCCATACAGTATAACTGAAATGCAGTACAACAACATGCTGCATAGACCAGGAACATTGTAGAGTGAGTGAAGGACCACTAAAAGCCTAATTCCACTACTAGACATATCTGAGTAGGGAGTGTAGCAGTTCTTTGTCACAGCCTATAAAGAGTTTGTCACATGTGGCATTCTAGATAACATTATTGTCCAGAAGTAGGTAGCCCAATCAGACCTGGTAACCTCTGGTCCTACAACATTAAGACCTTTCACAGTCACTGTACCAACATCCTCCAGCAGCACTGAAAGTGATGTCAGTAGAGACCAACCAGTAACCACACCCTCAACCAGACAGTGCTGTATTTAGTATATATCAGTGAAGGTGAAGCAGCAATACCTGTTCCAGCTCTGTGTGCCAGGACATGTACACAGTGAAAGGACAGTGCAACATAGTAAAGAATTGGTGCAGGCAATGTTATTTAAAGGCTATGTTGTGAAGTGCAGAGTTTAGGCACAGACATCTCCACTTACACCACACGGGGGGGAGGGGTGCTGTGGGATGCAGCCACCATCATTTGCACAGGTTATTGGAAGCACATTAACAGATAATTGGAAAAAAACTTGGGGGGTGTTATAGGTCAATGGAAGTATGATTCTTGTGGAGAGACATCTGTTTCATAGATAATTTATTTTGTAGAAAGAGCAGGTGAACCAATACATGAATGTGCTGTTGGACCACTGTGATGTCTGGTTGTGGCTAAACTGTAGACCTTTCATGAACCAAAGTGGTAACACTGGTAGAACAGGACTGAACAGGGTCCTTTGCAGGAATCCTGCCTATGAGAGCTTTGGGTTGTGTTTGCCCATGACGTGTGGTGGGCTGTGATGGTCCTACTGTCTCATGTGCAGACTGGGCTACCTTTAATGGCCACCCTGTGCTGCCACTGGAGGTATGAACAAACAGCTGGTCATGTATTACAGTTAGGATGTAATAGCTAGGACAGTGAAACATGCTTCTCACTATCCACTGCATGGCTATAAATCTGGTAGCAACATGTGAAACCATAGACCTCAACAAACCTATCATAATGTTGTTCTAGACTTCATTGCCTCCTGAAGGCAGAGGCACTCCTGGGTAACATCCTCAGAGAAGTTACTCAGCATACCGATTATCTCCGTGTCACTGGGGTACCTGCAGGCTATTCCTGAAGCATAGCCTTGCAGATCTGTTGCTTGAATCCAAGCATCATACACATAAATAGGGTTGGCTGTGACACCAGATGATGTAGGGGACACTGGCAGGTTGCTAAACAATGAGTATGCCCAGCCTAGGCAATGAGTTCAGGATCACCCAGGTGGGTGACAGACAGAGAGTGTATATATGTCTTGGGACTGTGATCCAATATGTGCATCAGCTTCACCATCAGACCCTGCAAAGGTGTTAACCTTAGCATGATTCCTTGTCACTGGTATCACTGTATCAGTCTTCTGCCCTTTGAATACACAATACAAGACATAATTGAGAAATCCTGACTATCCCTGCAATATTTGAGCCCTAGGGCATGGATACAAGTAGTAAGTGGAAACATGTAGGTGTAAAACACACATATATCTATGGTAGTATTTTTATGTGCCTGAACACCTCATACACCTATGAGAAACATATGCATCAGTATCTATATTCTTCCTATGGTCTGTAAATGTACTGTTGCTGTATAGCAACTATGACATACATGTGGTTTGGCCATTCCCAGCACCTACACCCCTGCCTTCATCCTTTCTATGTAGAGATACTAAGAATGCCTCATCATTTAAGACACTAGCAGTAGGAGATGGTCCCCCCTCCAGTTGTTAATCTGTCTGCTGCTAAGCTTTGTGCATTTTTATGGCCCACTGTATTATGTTGTTGACACAATTCTGACATTGCTGCATTGAGTGTTTTGTCCCACCCACACCATTGATGTCATAGACCACTGAGTCCCCATACAAATACAGTTGTGTGGTCAGGTAAGCACCGACTCTCTCCAGCAGCACCATCCACAGATCCTGAGTGTATGGATCAAAATATCATTCTCAGATTGGCTAATATCATTTGACCTCTACCTTCTTTCCCTTGTGGAGGGCATGAAGGCACCTATGAAAACAGGAGACTATTGTTATAAACCAGTGATGCATGGGAACTGTAGGCTACAGACAGTAGGTTAGAGTGATATATATATAGATAGATAGATAGATAGATATATATATATATATGTATATATATATATATATATATATATATATATATATATATATAGATAGATAGATAGATAGATATATGTAAAACAGTGGTAACCAAGACTAATTGTATGGGCAGATATGTACACTGGTTTAGCTTGGGTAGCTAATGCACAGAATTCCACATGGTTGTATAGGTGAAGAGTGAGCTTCATAGACAGGATCACAAGAGGCCACCCATTGGAGGGGGGTAGACATAATAATGGGTTCTGTACTATGCTGACAGGGCTGACATAGATTGTCTGTGTAGGAATCCACTACAGGGTCTCCTTAACCTACAGCAACAAAATATATGCATGAGATAGACAGGTGAGAAGAGGACAGGGCTGCCTTCCCACAAGTACAGTGCTTTCACACACACACACACACACACACACACACACACACACACACACACACACACACACACACACACACACACACACACACACATAGGTAGAAGCTGCAGGTAACCTTTGTTCAGAACACTGCTATTACCACAATAACATTACTTTTACCACAGTGCCTTCCCATTCAGTGGCTCAGAATGTGTATGATACTAGTGAACTACATCTTACCATCATACTGTGGAACATGATGTACCAAAAATGGGCTCTCTCCTATGGAAATGCTAATTCTATGCCCCAGATAAGGTTTTAAGCTGCTCAATTACCTTTGTTCCTTCCTTGTTGTGAGTTTTGGTGTCTATGATAGCAACGGTCTATACCACATATATGTTTATAGGGTCATAGCTTTGTACTAGGTTAGCTGCCAGTGCAGGTCTTTGTAAGTCTAACCAGTTTCACTTTTGGTACTTGGCATAACCTATCCCTTTGGTGTTACACTGGTCTTATCCATCCCTTAGTTGATAATTTTATATTACCACTAGTGAGAATAACTAGAATCATACTGTATAATTTGAAGGGACTCATGAGTGGGACAAAGCAATTATGAAGTGATTCTGTCAATTAGTAGTACAGGGAACAGTCCAGGGATACATTTTCTATTACTCGTCCATAGATCCAAGTTGCACTTGAAAGTGGACAGGGATGAGCTCTGTTTTATGTGGATGGGGATTCTGTTCCAGAGCAGCAGCATCCTCTGTGATATATACTTATCCCTTTTTTTAATTTCTCCAAATCTTTTGGGTTTCTAATACTGTGATGGGAATAGACCCCATTCCTAAGTCAAAGTGCGATTAAGTTCATGAAATTAGTATTGTTTCACTCTTTGATGTCAGCCAGTAATGCTCTTCGCAGCACCTGCAATGTGCCCAGTAATGACTCCTTCTGCAATTCGTATGTATTTATATGTATTGGTAACATATCTAAATACGATTGTAGTCTTTTTTATAAGACCCATTGCTCCTACTACTATTGGAACTGTCTGGGTACCTTTCTTCCACATTGCTCTTGTTTCTGCTTGCAAATCCTGATATTTTATAACTTTGTGTCTCTCTGTATGCAGGACACTGTAGTCACTGGGTGTGGCGATTTCAATGATCAATGCTATTTTTGTCTTCTTTCCTTGGACCACTATATCTGGTTTTCTAGCATCTGTCTTTTGAACTGATGGTAATGGGTGATCCCATGTGATGTAGACTTTATTTTCTATGATGCTTTGTGGCTTATGTTTCCAGTGTTTTTCAACCACTTTAGTACCATAATGTTTGCACAATCTCCAGTGCAACAGTCTTGCCACATTATTATGCCTTTCAGTATACAGTCCTTCTGCCATAAGTATGTCACAACCAGCAATGAGGTGTGCAACTGTTTCCAATTCTGTTTTGCAAAACCTATATTTGTCTGTTTCTCCCACATGTTCAATGGACTTTGTAAACCAATGTATACAAAGCCCACTATCTTGTGGCACCAATATTAACCTTTCATCTCTTGGTTTGAATTTGCCTCTCCTTAACCATTCCTGCATTTGTTCCTGATCAACACGAGATTCTTCCAGAAGTTTTCTATGCTTGCAACTATATTTATGCATTTTCCACATTTCTTGACTGGTCTTTCACCTTATATTTGTTTTTTTTTTTTGGCACATTCAGTTGTTGCCTGATTTTTATCTACTTCTGGTTTTATTTCCATTCCTGTTTAACACCAATAAACTTCTGCTAGATTAAGCAGAGAAGTCATCTTAGATTTATTCTCTTCATGTTTCAAAACTTCCACTACATTTGAGTCTTGTGAGGTCAGCAGATATGTGTGGAGTCCCATGATTGCAGATCTGTACATGTAATCAGTTTCAAGGAGGCCCATCCCTCCTTTGGAATGGGGAATATATAATCTTGGTATGCACTGATTTTTATAGATCATTTGCTGAGCATGAAGCATCCTTCTTGTTTTAATATCTAATCTATCCAACACATTTTGGGGCCAAACAATCACTACAAAACTATAAGTTAGGACAGGAAGAGCAAATTGGTTTATAGCTTGGATTTTGTTCCTAGATGTCAATGCTGTTTTCAGGATTAATTTAAGTCTTCTGAAGTATTCCTTGCTAAGTTTTATTTGCATTTCTTCATGTTTTATTGTTGATCATTCATCAATTCCCAAATATTTATACACGCCCTCTTGCTCAAGTTTTTTTATATCACATTCTTGTCCCAAATTGATGTTTTCTTGATGCTGCAGTTTCCTGCTTTAAAGGTTCCTTTTGCACATTTATCAAGACCAAATGACATTCTAATATCATCTGAAAAAGTTTTGACAACCTGCAGCTGTGTTTTCAGTTCTTCATTTGATGAGCTATACAGTTTTAAATCATCAACAAAGAGAAGATGAGAAGTCTTTAGACTTTGTTGTTTTCTAGGAGCCAAATTATAGCCATGGTCTAAGTTGTTAAGTAGACAGTTTAATGGATTAAGGGCAAGGCAGAATAGTAATGTGACAGAGACTCACCCTGGAATATCCCACTTTGAATTTTTATTCCTATGATAATAATCTGTCTTTTATCATGGCTTAATTGCAAAGTGGTCTGCCACTGTTTCATGGTTATTGTAATATAGTTTATCAGAGTGGGGTGTATCTTTTTTACATTTTTAAGCACTCTTTTATCCATGAATGTGAGATACTATCAAATGCTTTTTTGTAGTCACTCTACGCCATACTTAAATTTTTCTCCTTTTTACAGTTCTCCACTATGACTTTATTTAATAACAACTTACCCTTTGTTCCAGATGACTTTCTTTTATTGCCCTTTTGTTCTACTGCCATTATTGAGTTTTCTTCTAAATGACTATAAACGCTGTTGGTATCATTTCCTGTGTATATTTATACGTCGTTGAAAGGCAAGTTATTGGTCTATAATTTTTGGGGTAGTTTGCAGGTTCACTCTTAAGTAGGAGCATTGTTTTACCAGTTGTTAACCAGGTTGGTGTCTGTTCGGGGTTTGCATATAGATAGTTCTTACTCATGGCTAAATCTTCGTGCAAAGATGTTAGTACTTTTAACCAAAAGTTGGGTACTGCATCTGGGCCTGGGGTTTTCCAATTAGAGGCATTTCTTAACTTTGTTTCAATATCTCTGGCTGTTACTTCATCCCATGTCATATCCTGTACCTTTAAACTTCTTATTCTTTCTTTTACTTCTTTTATCCATTTAGCATGTTTATTGTGTTCCACACGATCTTCAAAGATACTTCTCCAAAAATGCATCTATTTCTTCTTTTTTTGGATGTCTTTCAATTCCTTTTACCTTGTTTCCCAGTACTCCATAAAACTTTTTTGGGTCATCAATAAATTGCTTATTTTGTACTTTTCCTTTATATTTATCTGTGTATCTTCTAAGTTTTTCCACCTGTGCTGAAATGTTTAGTTTGTTATTTACAATAGTGCATGATAGATCCTGGTCTGTTCTAATACTGCACATTGCTTTTATCACATCTATCTTTCTGAGTAATTTTTTTGATCTATTCCCTCTTCTGTAGTCTTCTAACAGTGACACTTCTTGTCTTAATTGCTTTATAGTTTTCTCTACTCGATACTTCCATGATCGTATTCGATTTCTCCCCTTCTTTTCCCTCACTACTCTGTGTTCTTGTGGTAGAACTTTATCAGTTATTATTTTAGCTGCACAGCAATATATCCTATTTATTTCTGTTATATCGCATGGATCTCTATGGATAGTCCTAATTAGCGTGTTCATTTGCTTTATCAGACTTCTGACTTTTGGGGTTTTATTGACATTCTGCAGTCTATTTCTTTCGTTGATCTTAATATATCTATCTATGTCTATTAGATCAAGCTCTCAGCTCATTTTCTTCTAAACTGAGGGCAAATCCCTTGTTTTCCATTTCCTGCAGGAATTCTATAGAAAATTCTATAGTATCTTCCTCTGGCACCTTCTCTTCAATTTCATCCTGTGCCATCCACTGCTCTGTCATATGGGAACCCACTGGCCTATCACTCCTCAACATTGACTTCATCAGAATTTCCACAGTTTACTGTTCCTTCCCTCGCTATCTAGATTCAAGTGAACATTTATACTGGTTTCCTGTGGAAGGTTCTAAAATAACTTGATATGGCACCTGACCAATTGCTTCCTCTCCCACTCGTTTCCATTTAATTTGGATATCCATTGCTCTATCCTGTTGTGGTGCTTTCTACATTAGACTTTCTACACTGAATCCTTTACTTTGGAAGTGCTCCATAACCTCAATTTCAATTTCTTTAACTTCTCCATTACTAATCTCCTTTTCTGCTTTTCCTCTTTGTTTTCTTATTTTTTGTATTGTAAAGTTTTCCATGTCTGGATTCCTTTGTCTGTATTTCTCTTCAAATATCTTTGGTGCTGCTCTTTTTGTATTGGTTAGTTTTGCTTTCTCCTTTGCATAAATATTACACCATATTAGATCTCTTTTTCTTTCCAGTGTCCATATTTCTTCTTCAGATGTTTCCTGATCTTCCTGCTTTTCCTTACTTTGGGGACTTGCTCCTTCATGCTGTGATGTAACCCATCTTAGACCTTCTACACCTAATCCTTCACTTCGCAGGCACTCCATAACTTCAGCTTTTATTTTTTTAACTTCTGCTTTACTAATCTTCTTTTCTATGTTCCATCTTTGTGATATTATTTTTTTATTGTGAAATTTTCCATATCTGGATGCCTTTGCCTGTATTTCTCTTTGAATACCTTTGGGGCTGCCTTCTTTAAATTGATTAATTTGGCTTTCTCCTTTGCGTAAATATTGCATCATATCAAATCTCTCTTTTGTTCCCATGTCTGTATATCTTTTTTATACTTTTCAAAAATATCTAGGTTTTGTTGTTTACATTTTGCTCTTTTTCAGATGCTTCTTTTTCCATTCAGATCAATGTTTCTTGATCTATATACTGTTTTTCAAAAATCTGTTGTATTAATGAACGCAAATTTTCATTTGAAGCTTCTGACAGTTTTTCCTGTGGAAGTATTTTTCTTTCCTATAATTTCTCTCTTAATCTTTTTGTATATCCTGTGCCTGGAAATTCTGGGCTTTTTGCATAATAGTGAAAATACATAATTTCTTTCTTATCCTCAACAGTCCACTCTATTGTCTTTATGGCTGTTCTTTGGCCTATCAGTTTTTATGATTTTTGTGGACTGCCTCTTCCTTCTACTTCCTTCTACAACAGGACGGCCATCCTCCCCTTGGGCTTGGGCTGGCCAAATTGTAGGAATGTTTCCGTATTTTGAGGATTCTACACTGTCATTTTTTCCAGTCCTGGCACCAGTGCGCCTACCAGCATAGGGTGCTTTTTGACCTGGGTCTTGTACACCCGGCTATCTTTTTTAATTTTTAACCTACTTCTGTCCATGATATCTGCTATATAAATACAGTCTATATATCAGTGTCACCTTGGTGGGATTTTGTGAAAACAGGATCCACCTCATGAAGGCACTCATCTAAACTTGAGGATGAATTCAGTTTCAGCATTACTACTCTGCTTTGCTTGCTGACTTTTCATCTCTCCATTTGGTCCCTCCATACTATTCTGTTGATGTCATATATGATGTTTTGATCCATGGACTGAGTATTTCTGATGCTGTTTGACTTAGTTATGTGCAACACGTCCATCAGTAATGGGTTGGAGGATGCCTTGTATGTCAGACACAGGCCACCTCTTAGCTGTCTGTAGGATACTGAGTATAGTGAAATGGCTTTGAGGTGCTACATGTAGGACATATTGTTTATGCCTTGTATCCTTTTAGTAAGGTATAATGCCAAAGGGGGAATATTGCTCACTGATTGGCCTAATGGAGCTGAGTAAAGGGGACAATAACATATCTAGATCTAGTCCCAATCCCTTTGTTTATAAGATGCACAATATAGAAGAACTTTCTTATGACAAAGGACACATGTTGGTCAAAAGTTAGGTCGCTGCCCAGGAGCGCTACAGAATCCTGAAAGCCCAAAATCCTGAAGACCAAAATTCTGAGACCACAATCCTGAAAGTTCAAAATATTGAAAACATAAAATCCTGAAAACACACAGGATACCTACACTTACTATATTCCAGTAAAAAGTACATACAGAAACATATTACCTTTCAACTATATGGAAAGGGCAAGTCCCCCCTGCACCCCCCATGTGGGTGGCTGCACCTCCTACACACACACACACACCCTGCTACTTAAATATATCAACTCTGAGATTGCACTTCACTACACTAAGTGCAATCTTGGAGTTGATATATTTAAGTAGCAGGGGGTGTGGGGGGCACAGCCCCACTCATAGGGGGTGAAGGGGGCTTGCCCTCCTGGCTATACTTGTAGAACAGTAATATAGTTTGTGTTTTATTTTGTATGTACTTATGCTGGAATATAGCAAGTGTTGGTATCCTGTGTGTTTTCAGTATTTTGAACTTTCTGGATTTTGGTGTTAGGATTTTGGGCTTCAGGATTTTGAGCTTCCAGGATTCTGTAGCACTCCCCACTGCCTACATAGGTTTCCAAATCCTCAATACAAATTGCCTGTACCCCACTTTATCCCAACCAATTGTTTGCACTATATTTGTCTATTTGTGTGTAGCCCATGTCTTTCCTCCACATTTATGCAGGTCTGCCTGGGCTTACCCATACTGTTTCATACTTGTCTGCTCACACTGTCTACCCTTTCTTCCACCATTTGTTTTACCCTTTCCATCATTCGTGTTATCCCTTATGTCTTGGTCTCTCTCTCTCTCTGTATGTGTATATATATATATATATATATATATATATATATATATATATATATATATATATATATATATATATATATAGATATATATATTTTTTTTGTTTGTTTTTTTAATGAGTCCTCTCCCCACAGGAACATTATACCCTACCACCCCTTGTATGTTTACTTTCTGTGAGTAAGTGCGGATACGTCTTTTTGCTATATACCCTCTTTTCTATTCTCTTATATGCCCATTTCTATCTCATTAATAGAAACAATACAGTATCCAGCTGTTTGGGGACCAGATAGCAGGATTTCCCCATCTGCTATTTGTGGTTGTGAGTAACTGCTTGCTACAGCAGGCACTAATCTGTAGTACCTGTTATTGCATTAGTATACATTATTACACAAAGCAGCACAAGACTGCTACATTACCTTACAACATATTTCTTCTTCTGCACCAGTCAGCTGAGGCTGAAAACTTTCCATGCTGTTCCCAAAATGCATCTGTCTGCCTTCCTAAGCAGTATGTCTCAACTTGATTATTCATTTCTGGTTAGATAACAGTATGTTCTCCCTATGTGACACAAAGCATGGGCCACCATATAATTCATGTCTGTGTATCCAGGTAATCACTGACATCCCACTGCTGTTTGCCTTGCTTGCACAATGAAGCTTGGAGATCATTATTAAAGAAAAATGGAGGAAATTAGTGCAAAAGGGTTTACTTAATCGATATGCCACTAGCAGCTCACTCAAGTCTTAAATAAATCCACATAGTAACGAGGTGTACATGCTGGGAAAGAAGAGGAAGAGTAGTGACCTTACTCTCATACACATCTCCAAGAGGGTCTATGTGATCACGTGGGCAAAGCAGAGGCAAGACACTTAGCTATGTGGAAGCCTAAGCTGCCCATTATAGAGTGAGGCTCATCTATTTTTGACCCAGTTAAAGGGCTAAAATGCAAATTTAGAAAAGTGATGAAATGGGGAGAAGTAAACAGAGGGTATAACAAAAGGTGAAAATCTAAAGAATGAGTTGGATAGAAGTGAGTAAAGTGAGGAAATTTATTTTTTTGAGAGGCAAGTCCATTTTATATATATGAAAAGAAAGGAATGGAAGTAAGGGTAAGAAAAGAGGGTTAGGGTAGGTAGCAGGAGCAAACAAACATAAAAGACAAACAAGACTGATGGGGAGGTGCTGTCACAATGAAGGAAGGGGCAACCAGAGGGAGTTCAATAGTGAAAGGTTGAATTGGACAACAGGCAGGACTTGGCATATATACAAATGTAGATAACACCAGGATGAGAGTTAGGATAAAGGGGCAGAGCTGTCTTTTTTGCCAGCCTTGAACCAGTGGGATCTTACTCACCACCCTGGGCTCCCTTACCACTGGGTCCTGCCTCAGGTAGAAGAGCCATTGTGGGTCAGGGAGTGATTCAGTGAGCTGAAAGATGAGGTTCTCTATGTGGCCTCCTGTCAACAAGCTCCCCCATAATGTCCATAAGCTGCCAATGGGTGACAAAGCTGTTACTAACAGTTGCACTGCTATTGACAAGTACAGCAGCACCATGTCTAGTGCAGGGCTGGGGTGCCTGTTGCAGGCACTGTAGGGGTTGTGAAGTTGCCTGTGGCAGCCTGGCGCACAGATGTTGTGGATGTTAGTGTTGTTTTTTGACACCTGTGCAAGGTTGACAGACCTTGCTGGAGGGATGGGTGCAGGTCTAAATGCTGCTGCATGTGATTGTGAAATAAACGGTGAGATACAAAATAATAAATCAAGGACATTTATGTTATAGAAGGGATGTCAAGAAACAAGGTGAAGAAGAGACAAGTACAGATAAACTGTAAGAATACAGATTGTGTACATCTTTACTATGATAATGTTATAGCTAATCTACTTGAAAGAGCAACAAGTACCCACCCCAAATTACCAATAATGCCATAATGGAAAACCGAAGGGGGGAACTGACCCTACTCCCATCACCATACGCAATCCAAAAGGCAAAGTCTTTATGTGTTGAGCTGCTTGTGCAATCCAAATGAAGCCTGCCATCAAACATACATTAATGGACTGTGTGTGTGAGAAATGTGCAGATACAAAGAAAAATGCAGCTCATGTGTATGTTTCCCTTACAAAATTGTAGGTACTTTAGTCAGAATAACAACAAACACCCACCCTAATTTACCAATGTTGACAAAATATTCAAGTGGGAGATGGAATCTAACCCACGGCATCAGCACATGCACTGCAAAAGGAAAATGTTTAAAGTGTTAAGCCAGTTTTACAATCCAGTTAAAGGCTGCCATCAGACACACAATAATGGCATTAGACCATGTATATTTAGGAATTTAGGAAGAGGATCTGCGAGAGAAATGTGCACATGCAAAGAAAAAATGCAGCTCATGGTATTTTTCCCTTATAGTAGTGCAGGTACTGTACTCAAAAGTACAACAAATACCCACAATCATCATCACATGTGATCTGCAAGGGAAAGCTTTAAAATTTGCAGCTACTTATGATTCTAGCAAATCATCCTTGCACCCACACAGTAATAGTATCAAACAGTCATACTGTTACCTTTGAACTATGAACTTATTGTGGAAGTGCCAGTAATGGAAACATCCGATACTGCAGCAGACTACATTTATACTACCTGAAAACATTAATAAGATTTAAACTTGCACTGTGTGAAGCAGGTACACTCAGCACAGTGCTCTCTAAAGTGCTCTGCCCTTCTCCTGTACAGCTGTCATTCACTACAATAGTTTCTGGGGCTACCGGGAAATAAGCCAGAGTGTGTTTAAGTATATGAATAGCACACACTGGCAAATTGCATGTGTAGGTAATACAAGGGTTGCTTACAGTACATTGGTGGTGCTTCATCTGTAAGTTCAGCCTCCCACCATCCAAGGAGGTCAGGATTGTGTCATCATGCCACTGTAATGGTAGCAACATTGCTCACCTGTGTGAGGTAGGCCAGTGGCATGACTGACTGCCTGAAGCAAATTATTTCAGGCCTCAGTCTTGTACTAAGAACCTTCTCAGCCCTCCTCTTACTCTAACAGCCTAATGCTGCAGTCTTTGTGGAAAACTTTTGTTTCCTCTAAGCACCACCTCTGTGCCATAAAAGGAGCAAGGACTTCTCACTCTGAGAACATGCCTGTATATCTGACAATTTGCAGAGCAAAATGGCAGATACTTATCATCCATGACTTTACTCAGGGTAGCTCATTTGCATGACCTGTGGCAGGGCAGTTCAATATATGTACCGTATTACAATGTTTAATCATTGCACTGTAAGGCTTGTAGTAGCTTGTGTGAATAAACCATGCATTACTATAACTCCATTTCTATTAGGACAGATGTGAAATTTCATATATCCCCTCCTTCAGAGCCTTTGGGTGATCCTCACATGTGCAGTGCTGCCTGCGGGTGCCAGGGTGTGTGCACAACACTATGTAGAATTCAGCATGGAGTTTGGCCAGTCAACACAATGCAAAAATTGAGCGATTTAGAAACACTAATGATCTGAGCCCTTATATGCATAATCACCACATCCAGCCACCTGAGTTTGCATGATATAAGCATAGAGAAGGCATTGTGCTTCACTGAGCTGTGGAATGATTTGATACACAGCAACCTTGAAACCTGCAAAAGGTGAAACACACTAATTTCTTAAAGGCAATGGTTAATAGCTTCTACAAGGTCAGTGCTACTTTTTACATCATCACTTTTTAAACTATGGTTACAATCAGCTGCTGTGTTACTTCACTACATAATGAACTAGATTTGCCAGTACTTTTATCAGTTATTGCACATGTGGAGTGAGAGGGGTACTGGCAGTTGTGCTGAAGGAGTGTAATGCCTAATGGAAAACACACCCATCAGCACATACTTAGAGCACATATGAACACATTCAGGCTGGCATTTTGCTATCATTTTGTGTAAAACTGTTTGCTTGTTGTATAGCTTCTATCTATCTTTCTAGCTAGCTAGCTATCATCTATCTATCTATCTATCTATCTATATGAATGTTAACATTGTCATAGCATGGGGACATCTAATCAGTACTGTTATGTGGCTGGCATTAGGCAACCTGTCTGGATAGACAAGTATGATTGTCACAACACCATACTATATGAGCAAGGGGGATAACAGTGTTGTAAGGAGCTTTGTGTACTACTGAAGTCTAACATGCAAATACCAACATTTTCCATAACTAATGAGCAATGCCTAAGAAATTTGGTAAGGAGAAGAGCTTTGGTAAGTGAGCTGAAAATGTGACTGGAAAAGGTCATTCTGTTAATGTATTCAGCATTTTATTAGTTATTGTATTGATTATGTGTTTTTCTTTTTCTTTTGCTGTGCAATGTATACTGTAAATGACAATTTGTATCAGTTGTTGGAGCTTTTCTCCTCGGGCCTAGACTGAAAAAGGGCTACTCCGCTCAGTCGGACCAACATGGTCAACAAATGTAAAATAAATAAATAATAATAAATAAATTCATTAGACCTGTCACTGAGTACAATGCCCCCTTTGGTATGTACCTAACCAGGCACATCCAACAACTGTAATGTCCACCGAGGTTGCTCACTAAGAAAATACATGGCATGAATAACTTGCCATATGCAGACCACCTCAATGCCCTATCCCTGTATTTTGTCTCCTACACACTGTTGAGGGGAGATCTATGCCTAGTATAGAAGGCATTTTCAGACCCCACCTTGCTGGACCCTTGCATATCCACAAAACAAACAGCACCAAAATTACCCATTCTAAAGACTTAAATCATGCCTGTGATATAAATAGGACTTGCTGGAGAGACAGGTATGTATCCCAGAGACTACCCCTTCTCTGGAACAGGCTCTTCATCCATGTGAAGCAGAGTTCCTCCCTAACCTAATTCAAGTGTAACTTTGACAATTGGATGGGGAAAAGAAAATTCATCCCTGGTTTAGCACCCATGACTCTAATGGACACAGGCAGTCTGTAAATTGTTCGTCTCCCAGCCCCCTACTTGTAAATGTTTCATCTCCCAAGCCCCTGCTTACACTTATCAAGGATACCTTAACTTGTCAGGGATTTGGGATGTATGGCTGGGCTTAAAAAGGCCATAGTGGTCATTAGCCTAGTAAACAAAACTTCTCAGAGATTCAGGATGCATGGCTAGGCCAAAAAAGGCCCTTGTGGTCGTTAGCCTAGTACACACCTATAAACCTATGAATGGGCCTACTGGGAACATGCTTGGGAAGATCTAGTAGTGGATATTAATGCTGTTGGTGTCCAGGACCATGATTATGATATGGTTTGCAGTAAGGCAACTAACATTACTCATGCTGCAGAAAAAAATATCCACCTAGCACAGGAAAATAGGACAACAAGTGGTGGTATGTCAGACAAGCCACATCTAATGGAGATGGTAGAATTTCTCGCCTCTGTCAGAAGCAGTGAGACAGCCACATGGTCCGACAATGTGGTGTTGGACATCAGGGTAGAGTTTCACCATGTCACAAGCGTATCTACTAGAAATGACCCAGGTCTGTAGAGGTATTTCTGCGTAACAGTACTTATAATTCCTCTTGACCCATTATTGCTGGCACTTTATTAAAACCATTTGATTTTGGCTATACAGGAACTTAAAGGATGCTACCCATACCTCTCAACTGTACAGATTTTCACAGAATGTCCAGATTTTTGCCTCATATTTTTGGTCCATTTTTCATAAAATTGTGGTTTTCTGGCAAATTATTGGCAAATCATTAAAGAATGAAATTAGAAAATAAAGACAGACATTTCAGTTTCAGACTTCACATCCTTCAGAAAAGTCATGCTAATGCAAAACCTGTTATTCTATCAACTTTCTAAGTTTGTAAGAACAATATTTAAAAATGTCCCTATCTTTGGTCCTTTGTCTCACTTTTATTTATGGCTTTGTCTAGATTTCTTGCAATAAGAGGTTGAGAGATATAATCCCACCTGCATGACCATTTGCACAAGGTATGTATTTAAATGTTCATTTTTTTAAATTCTACTATTTTTACACCTGACTTTGATGTATGCTTCTGGTGATGAGTCATGATTGCACATGATATTGTGCTTTGCTGTGTTCATAGATGATTCACTATCCTGCACCTTCACTGTTGAATTGCCACTACCTGATATTGGCAGATCTGCAACTTCTGATGATGATGATGGTGGGAATGAGCTGGCAAAGTCAGAGAATAAATTGTGTGTGTTGGACACAGCTTCTGCGGCCACAGACATCCAATAAGAAACATACCATCCAGGAATGGCAGATTACTGGTGCCACTAGCAGTCAGAGTAGTATGGTATCCCCTAGTGGACTCTTGTCAGGATCAGCCCCTAGTGCCCTCGGGAAAGAAGTACACAGGGTGGTTACTGGTTCTCACTGGAGACATGGTTACCACAGTTTCCTGAAGTTTCTGTATCAACAGCTGCAACTCAGCATACATGCATAACCATAAAGGAGGCACGGCTTAGTGTCACCACAGACATGTTAGAGTTAGTAAAACTGATGCAGGTTTCAACTGATGTCCTCTGGGAGTTCAAGTTCAATATGTGTGATTGTTTTGATAGACTAAATTTCATACTTGAATGTGCCACATACTCTCAAGCTCACCTGCTATGTGTGAGGTGCCATCCAAAAAAACGTTCAACCACTACCTCCAAAGATGGTGGCCACAGTGGCTGTGGATGGCCTAGATCATGCTCATGCAAGACTGGCATAATCACAGCTATATCTGTTGTGGAGGTGTTTACAGCAAGGAGAGGACATCCCCAGGAGTCATGGCTGTAATCTCAGTGACATGTCTGTAACGGAAGTCATTCATGGTCAAACAAAACGTCAACATCTAGTCAGGGCTGTGGTATGACCAATGCAACTCCTGGTAAAGACAGTTTTTGTAGATGGGTGTATTTGTGGGATGCTTAACCTTCTACCATGTTTGCCCTAGACCTGTGCAGTAGACTGATCCTCAGTGTTGCAACTACTACTGAGGTGGTGTCCCAGCAGACACACACTCACATCGCCACACCCGCAGTATATTACATGTACAAACATCCAATGACACTGCCACTGGCCCTTTGCAAAGTCTTCTGTATTAATGACCCCCCCAAGCCCCTACATATAAGTGTATTCTTGCTTTTCATTGTCCTCAGGACCACACATTTCCCTGTAAAAGACATCCACATGTGCTCCCTCCTCCACCTCTGCAAATGATGGTAACTGTGCCCTGCCCTTTGCACAGTGTTACTAGGGCTCTTATGCAAAATGTTACCAGCCTGCATCACTTTTAATGCAGTGCATCTGCTTCACTCTGCTTTAATATGGGCCAAAGTAATGTGCAAGCTGCTGTCTGTCTGTCAGTGCCATGGCATACTGCTCCCACCCCCATCTAGCATGACCATCCCCTGATGCTTGCTCCTATATGAAGTCTTCATCTACCTCAGCCTACACTGACTGGTGCATTGGAGACGGCCACCTCTGCACATGCCACCCCCCCCCACACACACACACACACACACTGTAACTACATTCTAAGTATGATATTCAGCAACACAGCACGTACCAAAAATATTTTTGCACACATGCCAGGATCAAACTGCTTGGCACTACTGAATGAATCCAGACATAGAAATTGTGACTTTGGAAGCCTAAATATATGTTTACCAATGACCCTTGTTTGCAATTGGGTGTAGTTTTATCTCTGGTCTTCTTCAATCTGTGGAGTTCTGAAGGCTGTCATCAGCCATTGTCTCATGTCATATCTGGCATTGTCAATAAGATGCCCCTGGGAAAAGTCACATCTGACACAACAGATACAGGGCATGAGTGTACTAGAGGTGAAAGTCATGATAATTGCCAGGGTGGCCTGCACACACATTACATATGATACTCTGTGCATTACAGACCACATGGTAGTTGATGGAGTGATAACCTTTGCAGTTCATGAACCTCCTTCCCAGTTTCCCAGATGGGATTTTTATATTGATGTGTCTGCATCTGTTAACAACAGTACCTCAGTAGAATTCCAGCATGGTGTTCCCTCTCTCCTCTGTGGTACATAGGAGTTACAGATGTTCTGCTGCATGCTGAAGCATGGCATTGAGAAACTGATGATGTATTCTTGAAGTAGATGACTACAATGCCACACTGCATCCCCAGTAGATTGATGAAAGGTCCTTGCAGCTGATATACATAAAGCAAAACATATGTTGGTGTCCACTGGATGAAAGCTTTTTGCAAATACATATTAATTAATGTGCTGGCAACGTCTAACAATTTTTCACAATTTCATTGCATGGACAAGAAGATTTGCCTGTATTCATTAACATGAGTAATGCAATTCCACATTGTGGCATTTGTACATTTGTGAATCACTCCACCATCTTCATTTGACCGAGCTTACACAACACTGCTCAGTTTAATATTGTTGCCCATCACCATCTGATGATACTACCATTAACAGATACCACTGCCAACATTGCTGCTTGAGAATCCCTGCTAGAGATAAGTGTCTCTAGATTGCACGCACCCAATGCATGACCATTCCCCATGCTAATTCTCTTACCACAATGTGTCAAGGTTTCCTGAATCAAGACCCATGGCCTGTATATGTGCATCTTACATTGATTATATAAGGTAATCATTTCTAAGCTGGCAGCTTTGTTTTTGCAAACATCACAAGTTTAACATTGATTACTGTATTCTCTGTATGTGAATTCAGATATAAGGAATCAAAAGTTTATTAATATTGCAAATGCTATGGTTTTACCTCTATAAGGCCCTCAGTACTATATGTATACACTTAAAGTTTTCTCATCTAAGTTTTTGTAAACTGGTTTAGTAGCTATTTTTATACAAGTACATGAATAGCAAGGTGGAAAACACAGGTTGCAGTCACTTAGTGACTGCTTGCCATGGGTATACAATAAAGTTAAAGTAAAATAATAAAATGTATTACTGCCAAGTCTAACTGATTAATCAATAACCTATATAATCATGTTAAAAAATTCACTACTGCAGAGTTTAAAATGCTTTTAGGCAGCCTATATTTTTATGTACAAACTGACTTTTCTATTGAAAGGTACTTTTGATGAAAATGAAAGTACAGTCAACGCTTACTAAACTGAATATTTTCACATAATGCATGATGTCTCATCACTTGACAAGAGTCAGTCAAAGCAGATCATTGCTTTATCATTTATCAGCTTTGTTAGTGACAAAAGTTCATATGTTGCACAACTTGTGGGATAGCTTTATCAACTATTATTTTTTAGAATATGATGAAGTACAATTTGCACTGCAAAGTAACCTTTTGAAATGAGTGTTACTTTTTATTGTGTGGCAAAGCATAGTCTGCATTGTATACCAGCTTAATAAAATGGGTTGTTCTATTTAGTGAATGGCAAAGCAAAACAACTGTTTAAAGTTATGTAGTGTATCATAAAGCAGGTAGGAACATAAATATGTGCTACTGAAATATATGGCATTGGCCAACACATTTAACTCCTCTTCTCTTCATACTCAGTTTAACTAGCTCTCTTGCTTGTGTGCTTTGCTGATTGCAGGTTTCAATGGTTTGTTTCTCACAAACAGTCAGTATCCCCCCAACACACACACACACACACACACACACACACACACACACACACACACACACACACACACACACACACACACACACACACACACACACACACACACCTTTCAGCCAATATGATTTCCCAGTATGGCTAAGAGAGCAAACTCCTTTTATTATCTGCTTGTGTGTGTGTGTGGTGGGGGTAGAAACATCTGAAGCAAAGACAGCAACTTCCTCCTTTTTCTAAAATATTGGCACACAACCACATGTTTTCTGCACCCATAACCCCCTACCGTTCATCTTTGTTTGTTCCTATAGTATAGCTACTTTACAGGCCACCTGATACTTACCAGAACATTTAAAGCTTAAGTTTCCTTACTCTGGTCAGTGTTGCAAAGTCTCGAGTCCATCAGTAGGAATTTAAAATCTGATGTCTCACTTACATGTAGCAGAAAGATTAAGTCATCCCACCAACTGATCCCAACCACCATGGTCTAGGAGGTGTCCCACTTAAATAGGATATAGAAACCACTCACAGTTCACACAGAGCAATTAGCTGCCAACAACCTGAACTAACCATCAGGGTCCATATACTTAAGGAGTATACCCACAGCCAGCATTAACACAGTAGCAGACAGTCTAGGAAGTTTGGCATTACATGGTTGTTAATAGCACATCTGCTTTCAATGTGCTGATTTCATGTTCTTTTCCAGATATCCATAATGTGTGAGTGTATAAAGAAAATTAAACTACCCAACTTACTGATACCTAACAGAAGGTTTTGCTACCTAGAAACCTACATACCTTTAATGTGTATAAGCACTCCATTGAAAAGAACTGTTTCACAGTTAGCATAATGTGTATATATGTGCTGCAGATGTTGATCTTAGTCCAGGCCCAGATAACTTAACATGCATCACATCAAGACCTACAGAGGATGGTGTGAAGAACAAATGCCCTTTTGCAACATCAGTCTTTTTAATGGCATCCTCACAGGTAAAACGATGGAAATAAAGCTTCTGCAGCTATATACTTGCAATTTGTGTAATATCATATACTTATCATGTCAGATAGCTGGCTGAAGTACTGCATACAAGATTCTGTGATAAGCATATCCGGTTACTGCATATGAAGACAAGACAACAAAAGGAGATGTGGTATTACTACTTTTTGGAATGGTTTGCTCTCATCCACTTTGGCTAGCATCTACCTACTTAACCAACAGCAGAGAAGCTGTGTTTGTCAAAATAGTCCTGGAGAAGAGAAGCACTTCATTATAGCTTTTCTATCTAGCTATCTATCTATATATATATATATATATATATATATATATATATATATATATATATATATATTTATATATATATTTCTTTATCTATAAAGGATAGAGAGAAAGAAAGAGTGAGAGATGAATGAAGCAGAAAGTAGGCTAGGTTAGGTCACAGCTCCCTGGTTCATTGAGCAGACTAACACAGCAATACTGAGACATTATTGTGTCCTGGCCAGAGAGTGGTGACTATGTTAGTGAATATACAGATGAAGAATAACACCAGCTGACTGATGCTCTTACTCACCCATGTTAACACATTGACTGCCAACATGCTGCACTGAAGCACTGATAGAAAAAAAATAATAATCACTTTAAAATCAGGTGTACTACACAAAATACTTAACATTAACAAGGACAGACAGCCATGAGTCCAAGGTAGACAAGACAATTCAGTGGATCCAATCCACTGGATGCCCATGTCATTGAGTACGGTCAGTGATCACAAGTCCAGTCACAATGCAGTACATCTGACCATTTGATTGCTGATTTTAAGATCACAAAAACACATGGACAGGGAAACAGGTAGTTTTGCAAACTAACAACTGTTTCTCTTTCTTCATGATTGTGTGATGTCAAAATTAGTATATATAAGTGGTGTGGGTAGAGGGCAGACCCTTTCAAGGCAAGGTTGTGGTGGTGTTGGTGGGCTCTATATGCCCTGAGTTGCATTTCAGAGTATTTTAAATAACATTCTCATCCAGTCATTGCCTGAACAGAGACCATCATCAAAGACAGAAAGAAAGCCTTACTTTTCAACTTTGTTTTTTCTTGTATCCTTTCAGGACATCCGAATTGACCAAGACTACATTGTAATAACTTATCTTTTGCACTATTGTCAGGTTTTGAGCAATATATTGGGCTACACAATGAGTGGTTGTTTTGGGGTTTGTGATCTTTTCTTAGTGAGTCATTCATCAAAGCATGCAATGTGTTTGGTCTTGTCAAACTGAGATGTATCTTCTTCTTCTTTAGGCTGCTCCTGTTAAGGGTCACCACAGCAGATCAACTGTTTCCATTTCTTCCTGTCCTCTGCATCTTGCTCTGTCACACCAACCGCCTGCATGTTCTCTCTAACCACATCCATAAACCTTATCTTAGGCCTTCCTCTTTTCCTGTTACCTGGCAGCTTCATCCTTAGCATCATTTTCCCAATATACTCTGCATCCCTCCTCAGCAATGTCCAAACCAACGTAATCTTGCCTCTCTGGCTTTGTCTCCAAACCTTCGAACCTGGGCTGACCCTCTAATATACTGATCCCTAATCCTGTCCATCCTCGTCACACCCAGTGCAAATCTTAACATCTTCAACTCTGCCACGTCAAGCTCTGACTCCTGTCTTTTTGTCAATGCCACTGTCTCCAACCCATATAACATAGCTGGTCTCACTACCCTCTTGTAGACCTTCCCTTTCACTCTTACTGGTACTCGTCTGTCACAAATCACTCCTGACACTCTTCTCCACCCACTCCATCCTGCCTGTACTCTCTTCTTCACCTCTCTTCCACACTCACCATTACTCTGAACTGTTGATCCCAAGTACTTTAAACTCATTCACCTTCGCCACCTCTACTCCCTGCATCCTCACCATTCCTCTGTCCTCCCTCTCATTCACACACACATATATTCTGTCTTAGTCCTGCTGACCTTCATTCCTCTTCTCTCTAGAGCATATCTCCACCTCTCCAGGGTCTCCTCCACCTGTTCCCTACTCTCACTACAGATCACAATGTCATATGCAAACATCATAGTCCATGGGGACTCCTGTCTGGTCTCATCTGTCAACCTGCCCATCACCATTGCAAATAAGAAAGGGCTCAGAGCTGATCCTTGATGTAATCCCACCTCCACCTTAAATGCATCCGTCACTCCCACCAGAGACCTCACCTCTGTCACACTACCCTCGTACATATCCTGTACCACTCTTACATACTTCTCTGACACTCCTGACTTCCTCATACAATACTACAACTCCTCTCTAGGCACCCTGTCATATGCTTTCAATAAATCCACAAAGACACAATGCAACTCCTTCTGACCTTCTCTGTACTTCTCCATCAACATTCTCAGAGCAAACATCGCATCTGTAGTGCTCTTTCCTGGCATGAAACCATACTGCTGATCACTAATCATCACCTCCCTTCTTAACCTAGCTTCCACTACTCTTAAACTGTGATGTATACTTTTCAAAAATGATTAATTTATTTGTGCAACATGATGCAAATTTTTTGGCACATATTTTGCTGAAAAACTTTTGTCAGAATTCTGGGTTGACTGAACTTTGTCTAAGGCTATGCTTCCTAGGGCTGGGTGAGCTGAATGTTTGGGGGAGGGGACTGTGTTGTGGATATGGTATATAATTCTAAAAATCCTTGCTATACCCCCTTATTGGCATCCTTGTGATAATATGGTAAATGTAATAATATGACAGCATTCCTTTCCAAAAAACTGATGAAACCGATGAAAAGGCTCAATAGCACCCCCCCCCCCACACACACACACACACGCACACACACACACACTATCCAGAACATTCTGGTCTACTTATGTGATCTAAATTACATTTTTTCTTCTTTTTTCTCAGAGTCTGTCTTACTTTTCATTTTTTCTGCAGTTGTTCATTCACTGAGCATCTAAGCAAGACTAAGTACTGATAACTTGAAGGAAAGATCTGCATTGAGCCAGGGGGTCTGGGGCCTGCAAGGCCTCCAGAAGCCATGGGGGTTCCAGATGACCTGAGGTCCATTTTAATTTTTTTTTCAAGCAAAATAACTATGCTTTCAGAAGCCACAGTGATAAAATGAAAGCCACAGCTGAATCTCCAGAAATAATGCTTTTATTAAAACAGTTTCCAGGGCATACAGAGTTTAGCAACATGCTTTTTAAACAACTTTTTCATCAAATGATTGTTAAGAAAGGCCATGATGAAAGATAGAAATTTAGTCTTACTTTTCAACTTTGTTTTTCTGCATCCTTTCAGCACATCCTAACTGACCAAAACTGCAGTGTAATACTTGTTGTGGAAATTACTGTATTAAGCTGGAGGTCTGGGGGCCCAGAAGCCATTGGATTTCAAGATATTCTGAGATGCATTTTTAGAGTTTTTTAAATAACTTTTTCACTCAATAATTAATTGAATAAGAACATGATAAAACAAAGAAATTTAGTATTATTCTTCAAGTTTGTCAATCGTCAAGTTTGTAATATCAGTACAAATTTTATTACACTATTATGCTATATATTTACTGAAAGTGCATTGTAAAATGTGTTATTGTAAATATTGATTGCATTCAATTTGTTATCTTGGAGCTTTCCTACCCAGGCATCTGCAGAAAATGGGCACGTGTTACCAGTCAGACTTTCCTGGTAAAGAAATGTCAATAAATATATAAATACATCTACATTTTCCTGCATCCTTTCACCACATCCTAATTGACCAAGACTACACTGCAATAACTGCAGTAGAAATACTATGTTAAGGTGGGAGTCTGGGTGCCACTAGGACCCCAGAAGCCATGGGGGGCCCTAGATGCTCTGAGATGAATTTTAGTGTTTTTTTGAACAACCTTTTCATTAAATGGTCTAAACAAAAACAATGATTAAGGAAAGAAATTCAACCTTCCTCTTCAACTCTTCCTTTTCCTGCATTCTTTTAACACACTCTAAATGACCAAGAGTATCCTGTAATAACCAAACTGAGCTGGGGTGCTCCTAGACACACAGAACCCATGAGGTTATAAATGCTCAAGGTGCACTTATAGAGTGTTTTTCCAACCTTTTGGTCCAGTGATGGCCTGAACAAAAATCATGCACATGAAAAAGTAATTCAATCTTACTTTTTTATTTTAAAGAAGAAATAAGCTATATCCAAGTTTTAATGCTCAAAGCTAACCAAACACAATTTCACAATAAGGTGAGAAGAGTAATGCTTCTGAGGACATATATCATGTCTGTGAACAGATTCAGTCATTTTCTGTGCATCTCCCTCTTGTATTAAATTAGGATTAAAATTAAGGTATAAACGTCTAAAGTCATATATTTCAAGCTACTGCTGCTGTCATATTTATATAAAACATATCTTCTGTCCCCCTACCCCAAAAGGCAGCCACCTTCTGTGTACCTTTCTGATGTCTGCCTGGACAAAACTGAAAAACATAAATAGGACATAGCATATTTGATGTCAGACATATATAAACAGCATGCTTATTTACTCTCCCCTAAATGATAGCCCACCTGTTTATGCATCAGATGTTTGATTGTGAAGAAAATGAGAAAAAACATGTATCCAGCTTGTTAGACACTATGATGTCTAATAAAGTACAACAAGGCCAATTATGAGGTCAGGATAGCCTCTCAGGCTAAGGACAATCACAAAGCCATCTTCAGCTAAGTCAGGAACCTTAAAGGGAGCACACAGTAGTACATAGAACTGGTGGTGAATGACTCGACCATCACTGATCAGGATGACATCTTGTAGCTTCTAGTTGATAAATTTAGCTCTAACTGCACCACACATTCCTCCCTCACTACCCTCTATGAAATCACTTTTGGCATATCACTCAGCTATCAACAAGCAGCAGCAAGTCCTGGCAGCTCTCACTAATGCCAAAAACACTACTTTAATGAGCCCCAAAATATCCCTGGTTCTCTCCTAAACAGCCTAAAACATGACCTAGCAAGACCACTGGAGGAACTGTTCAACTGCAGCCTTAAAACAAGTGAATAGAAGGCCATAATGGTCACCCCTCTCCACAAGAGTGAACCATCAACTGACCCCAAGAACTACAGACCCATCAGTCTGACAAGTTTAATATGCAAAGCCATAAAATGAATTTTCATTGAAATGATTAGCAATGACATTGCAACCGACAGACACAGGACCCATCTTAGTTTTGCTTTGTCAAGCAAGAGAAGATCTTGTCAACTCAACTTGGTAGACTTCTTTGACAGGGTGACTAAGGCTATGGATGAAGGAAAGACAGTGCACACTCATAACTTGACCTGGCCAAGGTGTTTGATACAATAACCCACTCAGGTATTGTTGACAAACTCTCAGAACTAGGCATAAAGCCCTTAAAATAAGAACTAAGCATAAATCCTTTACATAACTCGCTGGGTTGCTGGCTGGCCCACAGATAGAATCCAAGAAGTAAGGGTCTGTGGCACCACTTCCACCAGGAAACTAATCACCAGTGAAGTACCCAAGGGCTTTGTGTTGGGCCCACTCCTGTTTGGCATCTACTTCTCACAAGTCAAAGCTAATGTCGAAGGCCTCTGACTCACCAAGTTCCCAGATGACTGTAAATTGGGAGCTATCACTGACTTCCCCCAGAACACAAACATCCAGCAAGAGGATCTGACACAGACAAATGATTGGTGCCAAAGCCACAGATTAAAAGTCAATACAAAGAAATGTATTATAGTACCCTTTGGGAAGTGATCCACCCAAGTTAATTACTGCATTGGTGAAACACCCCTAAGAGTTGACTCGGTGGCTAGGGATTTGGATTATAGTACCCTTTGGGAAGTGATCCACCCAAGCTAATTACTGCATTGGTGAAACACCCATAAGAGTTGACTCGGTGGCTAGGGATTTGGGAACAAATGATGACAGAATTTTGCCTTTGACCAGCACACAGCCAAGATAGTAAGAAAATCATTCTATGTTGTGAGCTCATGAGCAAGGATATGACATCCAGGTCCAAGGAAGTTATAGTACCACTCTAATCAGCCCTTATCAGACCCATCTTCGAATACAATTCTCCCTTTGGTATGTACCTAACCAGACACCTGCAAAGGTTGGAATGCCCACAATGGTTTCACACCAGAAGAATCCAGGGTATGAATACCCTGTCCAACACAGATCACCTTAAGGTCCTATCTTTTTACTTTGTCTCCTACAGGTTACTGAGAGGTGATCTTTGTCTGGCATATAAGGCACCCTCAGACCTAGCTCTGATGGACCTCTTGCACACCTGCAAAAGAAAAACAGCACTAGGAACATCAGATTCTAGGACCTGAACTTTGCCTGTGACATAAGTAAAACATGCAGGAGAGTCTAATATGTGTATCAAAGGATCCCCACACTATGGAACAGACTCCCCATCCACATGAAGCAGAGTTTATCCCTGATCCTTTTTAAGCAAAACCTTGATCATTGGATGGGAAATTGTAAATTCACCCCCAGTTTGACCGCCCCCTATGGCTCTGATGGACAGAGGCTGACAGTAAGTTATTTAATCCCAAACTAACATACCCCCTACACACACACATTATCCTTAGCTATCTCCTTAGTAACATGCCCCCACCATATAGGAGTCCAATGTGCTTGAGGACAAAATTGGGTTGGAGTGCATGCAGAAGCATAGCTAATTCAACAAGCATCCTGATCCAGTACTATGAACCAACTCCCGCCACTCAGGTCTTCAAGTTAAGAACACACACAAAATAACACTTCACTGTAATAAGCTACAATGTTAGTTCTATGCCCTCACCCTCTCTTGCTTTCTTTAAAGAGAAAAAAAGAGCATGGACTTCACTGTAATAAGTCTTTTATTTTTTCTTCTCCCTTTAAAGGCCAAAAAAATAAAAAACATGGACAGTCCTTCTGCTACCACAATGACTAGGTGGCCAGATGCACAAAACCCATCCCATCATGCCTGGCCCAGCCATTCAAGTCCCATTTCTGTGCCCCATCCCAACCCTCTTTCAATTTATTTTAACTTAAAAAAAATTCTTCTTTTTAAACTGTAGCAAATGTTTGCTACAAATGTAGCAACCAGTTTCTACAGTTTATACTATCCCTGCATGTAGTGCTACAGTGCTCAGGTTTTAGACCACACATGGAGTGCTACAGCGCTCAGGTTTGACTGCAAATGCAATTCCAACTTTTAAAAACCTGTACAGTCTACACAAATAAGTTACCACACATTAAAGTATTCTAAGCTAAGCTGCTTCAAACAACTCTTAATCCATACATATTATGTTAATTTCCATTTCACATGCTAGACATTACAGCATGCATTGTTTAAACCTTTATGCACCATGCCACAAAACCAGAGGAATTAATCAGTGGTTAATCACTGCTGGTATCATGTAAAAAAAATAACAGTAGCACTTATCTCACCATGCCATTCTTCTCATCTTGAATGTCCACATAAAGAAATATTGCCAGAAATATCTGGTTAATCACTGACAGCAATATTATAAAAATAACAGTAACGTCTACCTCACCGTGGCATTCATCTCACCTCAACATTTTGCAAAAAAATAGAAATAATGATAAAATTAACTGATTGATCACTGCCAACATAAAAAGTAGCAATAATACTTAAGTCACTGTGCCATTCCAATTTCCTGTCATGCCAGAAATCTGCAAAAATTCTGTAGTTTTATTTATTTATTTGTTTATTTATGTAAATAAAAAGGAAAAAGAAAGACTTCCTTCAGGTGGCTTCATGCCTACATTTGAACACTGTGAGGTCTTTACTTCCCTGATTTCACAGTGCTTAAGGTTAATGTAAGCTGACTTGAATGCTTTCAAGTCAGTTGGAGCTCTGACCCTCTGGAGCACACACTGTGCTGCTGGTCATACCTCTCAACCTCTTAGAGCAGGAAATCTGGGAAAAGCCATACATGAAAGTGGGACAAAGGCCCAGAAACAGGGACAATTTTTAAATACTGCTCTTACAAGCATAGAATGTTTATAGAATAACAGGTTTTGCATTAGCATGAATTTTCTGAAGGGTATGAAGTCTGAAACTCAAATATCTGTCATTATTTTCTAACTTAAGTCTTTAATGATTTGCCACTAATTTGACAGAAAACCACAATTTTATGAAAAATGAACCAAAAATATGAGGCAAAAATCTAAACATTCTGCAAAAATCTGTACAGTTGAGAGGTATGCCAGTGCTGGTGCATTTTCATTTGGTTGGGGCACCTTCTTTCTTTCTTTTTTATTTGTATTTTTTGAAGTAAAGGAACATTGCTTTAACAATTAAATAAATAAGTGGAGAAAGAACATCCCTCGTAGTATGGCAAGTATGGTGCCCTAGGTGGTTGCCTAGTTCACCTATGTGTAAAGCTGGCCCTGCCTTTCCACATACCTCACCAATCATGAAGTGCATCCATAGTCTTAAAAACTATTTGCAGAAACTTTTGTTATGATCATGCAACTGTAAGCTGATCATCCCTGGAGAAACAAAGCACTTAAGCAGAGAAGGCTGACAGTTTTTTCTCAAAATTGTTTTTAGGTTTGTTGACAAGTAAGGCTTCAGCACAAATTTTAAAATGAAGCTCAGAATACTCCTTCAGATCACATCAGGATACTAAGATCAGAAAGGGATTTAAAAGAAGATAAGTATCACTGAATATCTACAGATTTATATTTAGCATGTTTCAGTTTCTAATATGGTAAGACAAGCAGACATGTTACACCATGCCACCACAAAATAAGCAAGGTAGTCCTTGTTTCTAAAGGTACATAAACATGTTAGGTAAACATAGTATATGGAAACTTGCAGTACTTACAAAGGATATTTTTCCATTAAGATAATTATTCAAGACACACCTTATGTATTCATGATATGAGGAATCATAACTATATATTTACATTTTACCTTTTTGACTAATAACATCTATACTAGTCAAAAGTTTGCTTTATAAAGTAAAGAAATGTTGGTTAGCCTCCATGGATTCATTGCACACATATAAAAAAACTGCTACATTGTCAACCTTTTAATAGTCTTTAAAAAAGCAAAAGCCAGAGAGGGCAGTATACCTGAGATATTGCAGAAAAGCAGACTTTTTCCAATTTCTAAAGGCAGAGACTAGAAAAAAAGGAGACCAATTAGTGTATTTAGTCCCTTGATGAAGGTGCTTAAGAAGATGCTCAATGCATATAATTTGATATCTCACTGGAAATAATGTACTATCAAAACATATTATGAGTTCAGAGCAAGACCGAGACATTTCTCTAATAGGAAAAGTGACATAACACTGCCTGACACCAGCAAATTTCACTTACTAAATAGAAAAGAGATTTTTTATCTAGTTGGTATAATGAAGATTTGTTAGAGACATGAACTGACCAACTTAAAAGAGTAAACAGACAGGACTTGTTTAGTTATAAGATTCCAAAAAAATAACTTTGTGACTGCCTATAATCCTAGAGTGAGTATAACTGTGTAAGGTTTTAATGCTTTGGTAAGTTTTATGAGGTAGTTCTATATTACATGCCTTATTAGACCTGAAGTAGTACTTTCATAGGACAATATGTAGTTAATGCTCATAATTTGAGGAAAACTGTTAGAAGAGACTTTACAATGGAAGTTTGACATGTGCCTACTCTACCATTTTTAATACACAAAAGCACTTAAAAAGTTTGACTTAAGTTTCAAGGAAAGCGGGTATAACATATCAGTTTCTTACCTGCCAGTCTAAGTGTGTTACTTAACTTAGTCCATGTGTTTGTGGCAGCTTTCATGTAGTAAAACAGAGGTTTTACAAAGCACATTCTAACAAAATGTCTAAATGTTTGTGTGTTAACAAGGCTGGTTGTAATTTTCCTTCATTAAATGGAAAGATTTGATAACAAAATATGTGGTTATATAAAAAAAAATATTTAAGCTATTTATTTATTCTATTTAGTTTACTTACCAGGGTAGAGCTTTGAATGAGAATTACTGGATTTATATCTTAAGGAGAATTAAGAGACTGACCCCCAGTCCTAATGATACTTTTGAAGATTTTTTATCATTATCAGGGCTGTGGAGAGATGTGTACACATCTCTAATGAGTTTGGTGTCCTCTAGTGGCCAGAATGGCAATGTCTTAGAGTAGTGAATAATGTTTTTTGCCAGTCTGTAAAACTGTCACTTTTATAAATAGCTTCATATGTGATATATATGTATATGTTTTTTAAGGTATTTTGTCAACTGTGTTAATATAATGTAGAGTCTGTTTATGATATCTTATGTAGCAAATGCCTAGTTAAGTTTTACTAACAATTATGTCAATTTAGTCAACATATAAATAGTGAGATAACAAACTCAATTGGAACACTGTTGTCACGGCGGTTGTTTGTTTGAGATATGTGGTGTAATTCTGTGTAAGCCAGCAGCTGGTTTGATCCAGATCTTGATCCATGCATATTGTATTGATTTCCATATCACGTCAGACATTGCAGCATATACTATTTAAACTTTTGTGCATCATGTCACAGTCAGAGGTGTGCTTTCATGACTTGCAGTGTGACTACCTATGTGATTGTCAGCGGCTACAGTCTCATGATCTGGACTGCTGTAAACTGAACAATATGCAAGGAGGCTGGTCTTAAGAGCATATGGCTAATGTACACTGCTGCCTCAGGTTATGACCAACACCTTCCAACAATATCCCTCACATGTAGTTTCCTGCAAAATCTGCATGGCAAACAGATCAGGATAGGAAAAAGAAAACTGGGCACTGAAAGATCAAACTGGGAGGGCCCTCCCCTTAGACTGTTGAAGATCAAACTGGGAGGGCCTTCCCTTAGACTGTTAAAGATCAAACTGGGAGGGCCCTCCCCTTAGACTGTTAAAGATCAAACTGGGAGGGCCCTCCCCTTAGACTGTTGAAGCTTGCATTATCCTCTGTTTCATATCATCCCACTCACATAGTGCCCACTACAATATTCACAAGCAATAATGCCTAACAGGTTGAATGTTAATGTGTAATTAACACCCACCCAGGGGTATTATGAGACCAAGTGCCATTATTGAGAAAAGTACCACAATACAAACATAAAATATTGACTATCAGTTGTCAAGTTCTAGTGTCATTCAGTGGGGGTATAATATATATCAGCCTGGGAGGAGATGGTAAACAGTTGTAACTGCTTTGATCGGGATATTCTGAACCAATCTCCATAAGGCTTTTGTATATTGGTTAAAACTTTATCCACCCATGCAAGTCCAACGGTAGCATACACACCCATTCAAGAGAGCTCAGTCTTTCCTATAATATTAAAACATTGATACATAAATCAAAACAAAGCAGTGCCCTAACAGACTTATTACACAGATACACCCCTGACAGACCAGTAACCATTCTGAAATGTTGTGACCCACTACAGCGAGTCCTGAAATATACAAACTGAATGGCTGAAAGAACAGGCATATATGGTAGGTCCTAGATACCATTTCTTAGAATATTCCTTTTTCTCCGAGGTATGGCAATTTCAGAGTTGGTATATATCAGTTCAGGGAGTATGTGGGCTTCCTCCCAACAAAAAGTAATTTTAAGGAGAAGCACAATGTTTTGAGATTCACTCTTCTCCAAGTTTTTTTTTTTTTTGGCTTTTCGGCACTCGGCATTTTGAGTGCCGACATTTCAATATTTCAGTAGGGAACCAGCTACACCACTTTGATCTGAAAACAAAATGCTCCTCAATATATACAAACCACACCTGTCAGCAGAAACCTCTCTCTCTGTTCCAGCTATGTAGTCCACTCTTGGAGCTCTATCCTTTTATCCATTAAACATAATATGCTGACAACCAAACAAAACGAAAAAATGAACTGCAGACCTGCTGGCAAAAAAAAACAAGTAAACCAGAAGCCAAAAATTTAGTGCTTTCATCCACTGTTTAATACGTGAACTTCCTCAGAAACATTTTCAAATGAGTTCCAGTTCCTTAAATAACTTACTAAACAGGAAATGACATCATGACCATCAGACTGAAAAAATAACAAATGAGATTTTCTACAAAAATGAAGTATTGTCATAATGATAACAAATAAAAAAATATATATGTGTATATACAAATGAATATATATACACATACATATGTATAAATGCAAAAATACAATCATAAAAATGCAGTGTAAATTCATGCTGTGTGAATAGCATAATAATCAACTTGAGCATACGAAATGCATATCCAAAGACCCTCTCCGTAGACACAACAATCACATGCATACACACACCCGCACACATACGCACACACACACACACACACACACACACATATGCACATGTAGACATGTACCCCCCCCACACACACACACACACACACACACACACACACATCACACACACGCACACATCACACACACACACACACACACACACACACACACACACACACACACACACACACACACACACACACACACACACACAACCATAGAACCAAACAGTCACTATGAAAACATAAAATACACATGCGAAAAAATATATATATAAATATCGTAAAAAATATATGACAATGTAAAAATAATGATAATATATACACACAGGTACACACACCAAAATGCATATAATATAATATATATAAAATGTAATATATGTATAAAACAAAAAAATATGTATATATATATATATATATATATATATATATATATATATGAATAATGTAAATCATATCATGTCTCTGAAGGGAATCAGAGTGATATGAACATGTATGTGTACACACATGTACACCTCACACAAAACACACATGGATCACATGCATATGGTCTCAAACACCTATCTATATTTCAAAAAACATTTTAAATTAATATAATCATTGAGGCCAGGCAACCTATCAGCCCCCAACAAAAGTTGCCACAATGTCTCCTTGCATTCTAAGACATTGTTTAAATCTCCTCCTCCTTTTGAGACCATATGCATGTGATCCATGTGTGTTTTGTGTGAGGTGTACATGTGTGTACACATACATGTTCATATCACTCTGATTCCCTTCTGTATTCCTTCTGGCTGGTTCGTTTTTAAAAAACTGCAAATACAAATATGACTCAGTCATTGTACATGCTGGTGTGAATGACCTGAAACGTACCTCCCTGGACTACATGAAAAGAGAGACATAGAGGAGCTCTCTGATCATGTAGCCCAGGCTGGTATGACCCTGACCTTGAGCAGCATCTTACCCTCACCTAGAATGATGCCACAGTACAAAGACAAAATGATCGATTTTAACAATTGGCTAAAATTTTGGTGTCATTCAAAGGGGATCCAGTGTCTGTCAGCCTGGGATGACATGCTCGACAAGCCCGTTGCTTAGCTGAGACGGCTTGCACCTGTCACCACTGGGCTTTCGGATATTGGCAAAGGCTCTTGCCACCCCATAGTGCCTTTTTAGGCAATGCTCAAAATTCAAACCCACCCCATAGACAGCACAAGGAACAAGAAACTAAGGGTAATGCTGCTTACGCCAGAAGTCTTAACCGCCAAGATGCACGCACTCAAAGCTCTCCTCAGTATGGAGAACATCGATATCTGTGCAGTGACAGAAATCTGGTTCAAGGCTCCAGAGTGCACCCCAGCACTACCAGGCTATACCTCATATCATGCTTTTATCCCCAAAACCGGACCGAACCACAAAAGGAGGGGAGTTTCCATATTTATCAAGGATATCGACACCTCCAGGTTAGTAACGTGCATGAAGTATCGGAGACCATCCATGTGCAACTAACAGTGGGCAAGACTGCTTTCAGTTTATAGCATCCTACAGACCACCCTCTCAAAGTCAGGAATCCCACTTTCGGCTTTCCTGAAAACATTGGAGAACATGAAGATCTCTCCGAACACCATTATATTGGGTGACTTCAACTACCAAACATTGACTGGGAGCACTACTCAAGCCCCAGCACCTTAGCCCAAAGGTTCCTGGAAATTATAAACTCAATTGCTATGGAACAACTAGTCACCACTCCCACAAGAGGGGACAACATACTAGACCTGATCATTACCAACATGGGGACTCTATGCTCCACACCAGAAGTATATCCCTCATTGGTAGATCAGACCATAAGTAATTTCACTGGATGTCCACATCCCGACCCCACCCCTTTCAGTAGCCCAGAAAACCACAGTGAAAACTTCTCAAAGCGAACTTCTCACTTCTCAAAACCGAAGTGGAATCCTTCAAGGCCCCAGGGCCAGTGGAAACTACGGTCCAAACTGCAGAATCCTATATAAACTCATTCTACGGACATCTCCAGGAATGCATGGATCATGCTATCCCAAACAAAACCAAGACCCAATCATCCAAAGGCAGGCATCCAGTCTGGTGGACCCCTGCCATAAATAAACTATTACAACAGAAGGAGGAAGCTACTACATGACAGAGCAAAATCCTTTGGCTAATAGGGAAGGCAAGGCATCTCTGATCAGTACTAGCAAAAATTACAATTTTTCCCCCCCATTAAAATCCCCCTCCAAAAGGGCCCCCGCTTTTCTAATATGGTAAGACAAGCAGACATGTTACATCATGCCACCACAAAATAAGCAAGGTAGTCCTTGTTTCTAAAGGTACATAAACATGTTAGGTAAACATAGTATATGGAAACTTGCAATACTTACAAAGGAAATTTTCCCACTAAGATTATTATTCAAGACACACCTTATGTATTCATGATATGAGGAATCATAACTATATATTTACATTTACCTTTTGACTAATAACATCTATACTAGTCAAAAGTTTGCTTTATAAAGTAAAAGAAATGTTGGTTAGCCTCCATGGATTCATTGCACATATAAAAAAACTGCTACATTGTCAACCTTTTAACAGTCTTTAAAAAAGTAAAAGCCAGAGAGGGCAGTATACCTGAGATATTGCAGAAAAGCAGACTTTTTCCAATTTCTAAAGGCAGAGACTAGAAAAAAGGAGACCAATTAGTGTATTTAGTCCCTTGATGAAGGTGCTTAAGAAGATGCTCAATGCATATAATTTGATATCTCACTGGAAATAATGTACTATCAAAACATATCATGGGTTCAGAGCAAGACCGAGACATTTCTCTGATAGGAAAAGTGACTGATAACACTGTCTGACACCAGCAAATTTCACTTACTAAATAGAAAAGAGATTTTTTTATCTAGTGGGTATAATGAAGATTTGTTAGAGACATGAACTGACCCACTTAAAAGACTAAACAGACAGGACTTGTTTAGTTATAAGATTCCAAAAAAATAACTTTGTGACTGCCTATAATCCTAGAGTGAGTATAACTGTGTAAGGTTTTAATGCTTTGATAAGTTTTATGAGGTAGTTCTATATTACATGCCTTATTAGACCTGAAGTAGTACTTTCATAGGACAATATGTAGTTAATGCTCATAATTTGAGGAAAACTGTTAGAAGAGACTTTACAATGGGAGTTTGACATGTGCCTACTCTACCATTTTTAATACACAAAAGCACTTAAAAAGTTTGACTTAAGTTTCAAGGAAAGCGGGTATAACATATATCAGTTTCTTACCTGCCAGTCTGTGTGTGGCTGGTTTGTGGCAGCTTTCATGTTATAAAACAGAGGTTTTACAAAGCACATTCTAACAAAATGTCTAAATGTTTGTGTGTTAACAAGGCTGGTTGTTATTTTCCTTCATTAAATGGAAAGATTGGATAACAAAATATGTGATTATATAAAAAAAAAAATTAAGCTATTTATTTATTCTATTTAGTTTACTTACCAGGGTAGAGCTTTGAATGAGAATTACTGGATTTATATCTTAAGGAGAATTAAGAGACTGACCCCCAGTCCTAATGATACCTTTGAAGATTGTTTATCATTATCAGGGCTGTGGAGAGATGTGTACACATCTCTAATGAGTTTGGTGTCCTCTAGTGGCCAGAATGGCAATGTCTTAGAGTAGTGAATAATGTTTTTTGCCAGTCTGTAAAACTGTCACGTTTATCAATAGCTTCATATGTGATATATATGTATATGTTTTTAAGGTATTTTGTCAACTGTGTTAATATAATGTAGAGTCTGTTTATAATATCTTATGTAGCAAATGCCTAGTTAAGTTTTACTAACAATTATGTCAATTTAGTCAACATATAAATAGTGAGATAACAAATTCAATTGGAACACTGTTGTCACGGCGGTTGTTTGTTTGAGATATGTGGTGTCATTCTGTGTAAGCCAGCAGCTGGTTTGATCCAGATCTTGATCCATGCATATTGTATTGATTTCCATATCACGTCAGACATTACAGCATATACTATTTAAACTTTTGTGCATCATGTCACAGTCAGAGGTGTGCTTTCATGACTTGCAGTGTGACTACCTATGCGATTGTCAGCGGCTACAGTCTCATGATCTGGACTGCTAAAAACTGAACAATATGCAAGGAGGCTGGTCTTAAGAGCATATGGCTAATGTACACTGCTGCCTCAGGTTATGACCAACACCTTCCAACAATATCCCTCACATGTAGTTTCCTGCAAAATCTGCATGGCAAACAGATCAGGATAGGAAAAGAAAACTGGGCACTGAAAGATCCAACTGGGAGGGCCCTCCCCTTAGACTGTTAAAGATCAAACTGGGAGGGCCTTCCCCTTAGACTGTTAAAGATCAAACTGGGAGGGCCCTCCCCTTAGACTGTTAAAGATCAAACTGGGAGGGCCCTCCCCTTAGACTGTTAAAGCTTGCATTAGCCTCTGTTTCATATCATCCCACTCACATAGTGCCCACTACAATATTCACAAGCAATAATGCCTAACAGGGTGAATGTTAATGTGTAATTAACACCCACCCAGGGGTATTATGAGACCCAATGCCATTTCTGAGAAAGGTACCACAATACAAACATAAAATATTGACTTTATCAGTTGTCTTAAGTTCTAGTGTCATTCAGTGGGGGTATAATATATATCAGCCTGGGAGGAGATGGTAAACAGTTGTAACTGCTTTGATTGGGATATTCTCCATAAGGCTTTTGTATATTGGTTAAAACTTTATCCACCCATACAAGTCCAACGGTGGCATACACACCCATTCAAGAGAGCTCAGTCTTCCCTATAATATTAAAACATTGATACATAAATCAAAACAAAGCAGTGCCCTAACAGACTTATTACACAGATACACCCCTGACAGACCAGTAACCATTCTGAAATGTTGTGACGCACTACAACGAGTCTTGAAATATACAAACTGAATGGCTGAAAGAACAGACATATATGGTAGGTCCTAGATGCCATTTCTTAGAATATTCCTTTTTCTCCGAGGTATGGCAATTTCAGAGTTGGTATATATAAGTTCAGGGAATATGTGGGCTTCCTCCCAACAAAAAGTAATTTTAAGGAGAAGCACAATTTTTTGAGATTCACTCCTCCAAGTTTTCAAGTTTTTTTTTTTTTGACTTTTCGGCACTCTGCATTTTAAGTGCCGATATTTCAATATTTCGGTAGGGAACCAGCTACACCACTTTGATCTGAAAACAAAATGCTCCTCAATATATACAAACCACACCTGTCAGCAGAAACCTCTCTCTCTGTTCCAGCTATGTAGTCCACTCTTGGAGCTCTATCCTTTTATCCATTAAACATAATAGCAACCTTTCCAATTTCAAGGGAAATCTAAAGAAATATCTATTTGGCACCTGGAACAGTACATGTACAACCCTCAAAACAGATGTATGACCATCACCTCACTATAATTATGCCTTTCTCATTCTAAATTCACTAATACCTCCATATCTTAGCAGGTAGTAATGACCTAACATCAAAAGGCGCTCTCACATTTATGATACCACACTACTAATGCATGCTCATCTTTCTAATAATAACCACCTCTCTCCATGCCCTTAACTTTCCCTTCTGTTCATTACTCCTTCTCATCTAATTCTATTCCTCCATTTATTTTGACAGCAGAATATTCTATCATTTCTTACCTCCATATATTATTAGAAATATAGTCAATATTTTGAATAACTATATATTCTTTTACTTGACATATACTAGCCACTTCTGCAGTGTGTCTTGCTACTTGCAGTACATAGTATATTCCTTTTTTTAAACACCTTTATTGAATTATCACTTTGTGAAACAGGCAAATTTACATTCATATAAAAGTAATTATATTGTATTATTGATCGCAGTTTATCCTAGTAATATTCCTGAAAATGTATTTCAATCTGTTTGTGTTTTTATATGTTGTGTGGATCTTCTCCCTTGTATATAATTACTTAGAAGAGAACATATATTTTTTTTTATGGATATACTGTAAAATATTTTATGTATGTTTTTGTGGAGCCTTTCTCCCCACCTCATTGCAAAATATTTGATCTGTTGTGGCGCTTTTCTCCCCTTGTATATATTTACTTATTAACTACTATTTAAATGTTTTTTAATCTGTTGTGGAGCTTTTCTCATTAGGCCTCCACTGACAATGGGCCATTAGCTCAGTCAGACTTTCCTTGTTATCAAAGGACAAATAAAATAAAATAAAAATAAACAGAAGATGTTGAAGGGATAGATACTTATCACAGAGAATACCACATCCTTGGAATTGTCTCTCCCGCCAAACTACTTCTCCTACTTTATTCATTTGTAATCGGGAAGAACAGATGGGAAACTACAAATTCATCCCAGTATAATAATCTTTTTCCATATGGATGGGGGTAATATATTTATAGACCTTAACATAGACTTTGACCTGGATGTCCACTGAACCCTTTTTAATCACCTCACAGACATTGAGATTAGCCCTGACACTATTCCCTGGTGCCAAAATCATCTATCCAACCAACAATTCTCAGGAAATTTTAACAACAGTACATCAGCCACCTCTCCCTTACTTAAAGGAGCTCCTCAAGTTTGTATACTGGTCCCTCTTTTTTTCTCCATTTTATAAACAATCTTACACTCAGTCTCCCCCAAGTTAAAATCTTATTTTATGCCCATAACATGGTTATCTTCTGCTCCAACTACACAACCAGCTCAATTCAACATGATCTGCAAAACAATTTTCTCTCCTTCATTAACTGCCTCAGTAGCAAAAAAACTGCTTATCTCCTCAAAAACTAAAACTATGCTTTTCGGAACCTCCACTAAAAAACAAAAGCATTCCAACTAACTTCTTACTCTTGACCACCTTAATAATGCCATTGAGCAGGTTAACACCTTCAGATACCTAGGAGTATGGCTTGATCCCTCACTTAACATGTACCATCCTCTTGAAAACACCCAGAAAAAAAATCCCTACTCTTTTGGGCCAACAAAATCTTTTTCCTCACCCATCCAACAAGGAATGCTATTGGCCATGGGTTTCTTCTAGCCCAACTGGCTCATTTACCTACAGCTGCTTATCATTTGGCGATGATGCCAGAGACATTGATTGATTTTGCAAGCTTTAGAAGCCATCTGAGGCTAAGAAAACAAATGTAAGTATACTTTTGGCACTTGTACTGTTTATTCATCATCTGTGAAAGTCTAGTGCATTATTTATGTTTTTCTGAACTTTTTTTGATGATTCCAACTGTTTTTCATTCTGATGTAGGGCTGTTGTTAGTAGTTACAGTGTATCTAGTTGACTTATAAAGCTAGCTCCAGGCATCTGTTTGTTGTTTCCAACACTTGGGCTCCTAACCAGTCATTTTACATTAAGAAAGTATATGTCTGCACTTTTCTAGCAGGAGGGGGCTGAATTCATTCATCTGAGCTGGAAATTACTGGTACAGTGCTTATTGCATGCTTATCTAATTGGCCTGTGGGGTTAGGTGGTGTTAAAATATTTTTTTTCAAAGCATATTTAAGCCTTGTGTTTGCAAGAAGCTGCTGTTCGCACAGTGGCAGTTTGCTGATCAATATATATATATGCAAATGAAAAAAATCAAGTAGAACTCAATAGTCAATAAGTTTGCACAGTGCGCTGCACTTACACATTCAGCTATGAATTTTTTAGGTAGTATTACCTCATTTTAGTAGCCAGGACTATCATGGTGCAGTGAGCAGCTAGTATGGGTGCTGGGCAGCATTGCAGACTTGGTCAGCGGAACTTACAGCAAGCAAGCACCCTTTACCTTGTTCCACGTATATACACCCACCACTCATATCCCTTGTAAGTATATTAAGATTGGTATCCAGATGGGCACTTTCCTACCACCTCTCTCTCCAGCTTAGTGGACATGGGCATCCTGCGGCAATGTAGCAATTGGCTCATGTACACTGACAATCACTTACGTCTTAAAAAGACAATTATAGTATGTGAGAAATGCACTTATATATTGTCACTGGAGTCCAGACTCCCACAGACAGACACTAAATGCAGCAAACAGGGTGTCAGTGACTCAAACACACCACTTACTACACCCACTAAAGATCACCAACTTAAACCTATATATATATATATATATATATATATATATATATATATATATAGGTTCATAGGTAGGTACTAGGCTATTGGCCCAAGAGCCTACTTAAGCCTAGCCAGCAAGGTTCCATAGCTTATGCCACCCAAGAAAGTTATTTTCCTGTGCCATTATCGAGCAGAAACACAGAAGTGATCCCCGGGGTGTATTTCCTATTTCCCATCCACTCATCAAGATTTCTCTTGAAGAGTGCTAATGAAGAACTTTGCTTGACATAGATGGGTAGCTTGTTCCATAGTATAAGAAGTCTCTGGGACAGGAATCTATATCTACAGCATGTCCTGTTTATTGTGGTGACAAGGTTTAGGTCCCTAGAGCATGTAGCTTGGAGTGATTGGGATTTCTTTAGGTGTAGCATGTCCAACAGCTCTGGGTTTGACATAGCTTTATATGTTAGGCAGAGATCACCTCGGAGTAGGCGATATGCTACAGAGTAAAGTTGAAGTTTTTTGAGGCGGTCAGTGTAGGGCATTTGTTTGAGTCCAGTAATCCTCTTTGTGAGATGCTTCTGTGGCCTTTCCAGTTGTTGTAGATGTCTTGTGAGGTACATTCCAAAAGGGGCGTTGTACTCTATAATGGGTCTAATGAGTGATGAGTAGAGGGTAACGATGACCTCGTTTTTCCTGGATGAGAACCCTTTTATGATGAGGTGTGCCACATAGAAGGACTTCCTGATTACTGTTGTGATGTGACTATCAAAGGAGAGACTACTGTCCACCTGGGTCCCAAGGTCTCTTATCATGCATTCAGTGTTAAGTAGATTGCTGCCTATGTGGTAGTTCATGGGTACAGAGTTTTTACCAAAGGGGATGACACTGCACTTTTTGGCATTGAGCTTGAGGCCATGGCTCTGACAAAAGGCATCTGTCTCAGTGAGGCCCTTCTGTAGGATGTCCACATCATTTGGGGACTTGACTATGGCTCCTAGTTTGCAGTCATCTGTGAACTCCATTAGCCAGAGGCCTTCTGTGTTAGCCTGTACTTCAGCGAAGTAGATAGCAAACAGAACACGTCCCAGGATGGAGCCCTGTGGTACTCCACTTGTCACTGCTCTGAGGTCAGATTTGGAGTCTGCAACTTTTACAGTGTGGGTTCTGTCAGTGAGCCAATTGGCAACCCATCTTGTGACATAGGGATTTATACCTAGTTTAGTGAGTTTAGCTATAATTCCAGAATGGGGGATGGTGTCAAAAGCCTTGGCGAGGTCAAGATAGGCTGTGTGAACCACCTTACCCTCATCCACGGCTTTGGTGACTGCCTCAAAGAAGTCGATCAAGTTCAGGAGGCATGATCTGCCTTTCACAAACCCGAACTGGGTGGGATCCAGAGTTTGGAGGTTACCAATGTCTTTGTTTATGAGTTCCATGATGATACTTTCCATGGCCTTGCAGACCAGGCTCATCAGGCTAATAGGTTGATAGTTCCTGGGATCAGTGGTGGCTCCCCCTTTGTGGAGTGGGATAACTGTTGCTATTTGCCATTCAGTGGGCACAAAGCCTGATGCGAGGCTATTATTGAACATGGTGCTTAAGTGGGGAGCCAATTCGTTCTGAAGTTCATGTAAAATGTAGCCTGGGATGTTGTCCGGTCCCATGGATGCTGTGTTTTTGGCTTTAGAGAGTGCAGCTTTTACCTGCGTAGTTGGTAGTTGTGATTACAGAGACTCTGCATTCTTCCTGTATAGATATGGGCCCTTTAGGGGGTGAGAGGGGGGTAAAGTTAGCACTGAACCTATCTGCCAGGATGTTGGCAATATCAGTTGGTGCTGTAATTTTCGTGCCTTTGTGCTGTAACTCAGAGCAGATTTGGGTGTTGCCATCTAGATTCTTGACATAGCTGTAGAATGCTTTGTGGTTGTCCTTGGATTTAGTGGTGATTTTGTTTTCATAGCTAGCTTTGGAGGATCTTATAAGGGATCTCAGCTTCTTACTGAGGCTGACCAGGGAGCTCCTCCACTCATGGGATTTTACTCTCTTTTGCAACAGTTTCTTCCTTCGGTTGTAGAGTTTGTTTATGGTAGGGGACCACCATATTGGCTTCCTTTTTTGGAGGATAGCGTCTTGGTTCTGTTTGGGATAGCACGATCCATGCACTTGTGTAAGTGCTTATAGAGTGCATTTGTGCAGGATTCAGCAGTTGTAACTGGATTGTCCATCTGCATGGGTGTCATGAAGTTCACCACTTCTGTCTTAAGAAGCATGAAGTTGGCTTTGGAGAAATTTTTTACTGTGGTTTCCTTAATGGTGTGGTGGGGGCGGGATGTGGATATCAAGGGTCATAAGTTTATGGTCAGATCGGGCCAACGAGGAGCTGACTTCAGGTGTGGTGATGACTAGGTCTAGGATATTGTTGCCCCTGGTGGGGGTGTGGATAAGTTGATCTAGGGCATTGGAGTTTATGAATTCCAGAAAGCGTTGAGCTAAGGAGTTGGTACACAAGTAGTTTTCCCAGTTAATGGTGGGGTTGTTGAAGTCGCCCATTATTAGGGTGTTTGGTTGAACCCTAATATTTTCCAGTACATCAAGAAAAGAGGAGTGGGAATCCTGGGGCATGGTGGGGGATCTGTAGCAAGCTACAATTTGGATTGCAGTTTTGCCCAGAGTTAGTTGCACTTGGATAACCTCGGATGCATTATGCTGAGCAACTAGCCTGGAGGTGTGGATATCCTTAATGAATATGGACACACCTCTGCCTTTGGTGTTTCGGTCCAGGTTACATGGCCGAAAAGTGTGGTATGAGTTATAGCCTAGTAGTACAGGGGTGCTCTCTGGAGCCTTGAATCAGGTCTCAGTCACTGCACAGATATCGATATTCTCCATTTTAAGGAGTGCCTTGAGTGAGTGCATTTTGAGATTTAGACTTCTAGCATTGAGTAGCATTACTCTCAGTTTTTGCTTGCCTGTTCCTGTTATGGTGGTGAATTTGTTATTTGAACCCTGCCTAAAAAAGGCACTATAGAGGCAGCAAGAGCCTTAACCAGTATCCGGAATCCCAGGGGTGACAGGTGCAGGCCATCTGTGGCAAAGCATCATGGTCTGTCGACCATGTCATCCCAAGCAGACAGATACTGGATCCCCTTAGAATGACACCAGAAGCTTAGCCAATTGTTGAAGTCAATCATTTTGTCCTTGTACTGCGGTATCATTCTGGGCAATGGCAGAATGCTACTCAGGGCTAGGGTCATACCTGCCTGGGCTACAAGATCAGAGAGCTCTTCCATGTCTTTTTTCATGTAGTCGAGGGAGGTATGTCTCAGGTCATTCACACCAACATGGACAATGACAGAGTCCTATTTGTATTTGTTGTGGAGTGACCTGAGTGTGTGAGTTATGTGGCGGATCCTGGCACCCGACAGGCAGCTGATAGTAACCTTCTCCTTGTTTAGCTTGGCGAGTAGGACATCAGTGTGCCTGACTATAGAGTCACCTATGACTAGTGTGTTGGGTACATTGTTTTGCCTTATTGGCTGTGGTTGAGTGGCACACTGAGTCTGTGGGTTATGTGTCAATTGGGTTGTGTTGGGGGATGGAGGTTGCTTGGGTTTCTGCTTTAGAGGTCTTTGTTGCTTAGACAAATTATTATTGAGACCCTCCGCAAATGTTTTTGTGTTACTATGTGTGGATTTTGGTGGTGTAGATTTAGTGAGAATATGTGATGAGTGTGGTGTAGTGCAAATGTTTACCATCTCCTCATGACTGTCAAGTTCAGTCTTGGTTGGAGAGAGCTTTACCTCCAGTTTGGCTAGATAAGTGCATCTCTCACAGGTTGTAGTGTTGGGTGGTAGGAGGAGAGGGTTGTCTGTGTACATGAGACAATTTCTACATTGCCTCAAGATGCCCAGATTCATCAAAATAGACAGGAGAGAACACTTGGAGCTGACCCTTGGACATGCCTGAATAAAAAACTATTTTCCTCTAGATAAGTGAGGAAAGTGCATACAAGAGCTGTTTTTCTCTAAGCAAGTGAGAAAAGTAAGTACAAAAACTGTTTTCCTCTAGGTAATGAGGAAGATTGAGTGCTATAAGTAATTAGTAGCTCATTTAGTGCTTACAAGTTCTGAACAAGTGCTGAGCATGAACAAGCAAATTTAAGTGCTAAAACTAAGAATCTGTAACTACACTAGATGAGTTACAGGACAGAAACATGTGCAAATGCAGGCTTTCAAATCAGAAAGTTGGGAGAGATGGAAGATTGCCCAAATGGCCAATAACTATAATTTCTGGGCCAGAACCACTCCTTATGTGGTAGACAGGTTACCTAGTGCTTACCACTCCCACTGATAAGCTAGAAGGCTTCCCTCCAACACAGAAAGGCTTGGGGGGCTCTGAAGCTTACATACAGTCCTGGATACAGCAAATCTGTATCTGGAACACTAGTTACAGGAAAGGTAGGAAACAGGCTTACAGTTATGTGGAGGTGCAACATGTAACCTTCTTAAGCCTCAAAGGCCTGACAGGCACAGTCCTCAGAAAACCCACTTCCATACAAATGAGACACATACCAGTACAACACATACAGGCACATCTCATCATGTGTCTTCTATGAAGCCCATAAGATGAAACAGTTCACTACCCAACATTCTGGTCATAAGTGACTCCATTGTAAGACACACACATGCCTAACTTACAAGGCTAGATCAAGAGAGGGTTACAGTTAGTTGCCCGTCAGGGACCTGGATCCGGCAGATCATACATGCACTCAGGTCACTTGCCCTTAAGTAGCAGTATGACCCTGTCATAATCCATATGGGAGTGAATGACCTGAGACATACCTCCCTGGACTATATGAAGAAAGACATGATTGAACTCTCAGAACATGTGTCACAGGCAGGTATGAGCCTAACACTGAGCAGCATTCTGCCACCTCCAAGTATGATACCGCAATACAGACAGAAAATTATCAAGTTTAACAATTGGCTTAGCTATTTGTGCCATTCCATAGGGGTCCAATATTTGTTAGCCTGAGAGGACATAGTCAAAAGACCATGCTGCTTTGCCAGGAATGGTCTCCACCTGTCACCTCTAGACTTTTGGATATTGGCTAAAACATTATCCACCCCTATTCTGCCTTTTTAGGTGTTACCAAACAGACAGACAGGCCTTCCAACATAACAAATAATACTCAGGACAAGCTAAAGGTGTTGCTCCTCAGTGCTACAAGCCTCAACAAGAAACTGCACTTCCTGGAAGCTCTTCTCATTCTGGAGAATGCTGACATCTGTGCAGTTACAGAAACATGGTTTAAAACCACAGAAAGCATTCAAGCTGTGGATGGCTATAATGCCTATCATATGTTACGTTCATCCACTGAACATGAAAGAATTCAAGGAGGAGGTGTATCTATTTACAATTTTTTGAAGGGTATGAAATCTGAAACTCAAATGTCTGTCATTATTTATTAACTTCAATCTTTAATGATTTGCCACTAATTTGCCAGAAAACCACAATTTTATGAAAAACGGATGAAAAATGTGATGCAAAAATATAAAATAGCCACACACTACAGCTGGGAACGTATCAAAGAAGGGACACTTTTCTAATATTAGTACTGTTAAGTTGAGCAGCTGACAAAATAAGAGAATCTATGTGCATTTCTGGAATAAAAGTAGTCTATAACTCTGATCATTACAATTATTTATTAATTATAAACCCGACACGTTTTCTTCCACAATTGCCATTTTGTGGAGGGATTATTATTTTTATTTATTTATTTATTTATTTTACATTTGTTGATCGTTTGTGTCCGACTGAGCAAAAGCCCTTTTTCAGCTGAGGCCCGGGGAGAAAAGCTCCAGGCAAGTAATAAAGACAAATTAACAATATCAATTAGACATTCAATATTAGAGAAAAAGAGTCATCCGGGAATTTTTAGGCATGCAATCATCATTACAATTCATATTACAGAAAAAGAATAATACAAGAGTTATTAGGTATACAATCATCTTTGCAATAATTATCAAGTTATAGCATATGTAAGCATTATTGGGCAGCATACAGCTTAGTAAAGGGGTCAGACTGATAGTAAAGGAAAGTGGGTTGAGTAGGGATTTAAGCTGGTTACTTTGAAGCTAAGAAGGGAAGATTTTGGTCAGGGAGGATGTGAGAAGAGGCAGGTCCAGTGTTTTCTAAAGTAATCTTTGGTGGATATTTTAAATTTTTTAGGGTTTGTCAGATTTCTTATTTCTAGAGGGAGTTTGTTCCATGCTGTAGAGGGGCAGTAACTATATAAATTGCTGCCAGTTTTAGCTTTTGGTTTGTGAAAATTTAAAAAGTCTTGGGTTGTGCTTCTGAGATGTCTGGTAGGAGAGTAATGTGAGATGAGAGATGATGGAGCTGAGCAGAAAGATGGTTGATATAGAATGGAGTGAATTATTTGTAGTTGAGATTGGAGTAGCAGGTGAGGTAGTTCAAGCCAGTTTAGGAATTTAAGGGAGAGGCAGTGATGAGATTTATATGGGTGTTGAGCTGTGACTGTCTACCTTGTGATAGGTTGTTTCAAGTTTAGAAAGTAGAGATGAGTTTAGATTAGTAAGTATTTGGGAGCAGTAAGTAGAAAAGGAAGAAGACAGGCATGAGTTAAAGTATGTCTTGTTTCAGTGATGTGGGATCTGCTATTTCTGTGCCAAAGTCCTAGCTTCTGATGGATTTTCCTGATGCAATTGTTAATATGTAAATCAAATTTTAGTTTGTCTGTGATGATGCAAAGTAGTCTTGTGTTGGCATCGACTTCAATAGGAGTATTGTTTAAGGATGTAATGGTAAGGAAGATTTGATGTGGTTAACAGATTTGGGGAGAAAAAGAAGCAATTTTGTTTTTTTAGGGTTGAGGATGAGCTGGTGTTTTTTGAGCCAAGTCTCAGTAGAGTTGAATGATGTCTAGGTAATAGATAGGAGTTCAGAGGGAG
>NC_056728.1:1258216555-1258306555 GCF_019279795.1 Protopterus annectens
CCTCCATTCTCCAGGAGGGTGATACTAGTCACTCCTGGAGTAAATTTGCGGATTCCCATCCAGTTACCTACTTTATGATTAAAGGAGGATTGTAATTTGCACTGCTTAAAATGCAGGAGAAGTTTACTCCAGAGGTTTGGGAGGTACTAGGTTATAAACATATCACTACATCATGTTTAATTTATCTGGTGGTGAAGATTTAGGTCCCTGGTTGCAGTATCTATGGAGATCCTGGACTTCAGGAGAAACAGTAGGTCTAGGACAATCGGGTCTGCAATGGCACAGTAATCAAGGCAGAAGTCTCGCCTTAAAAGTCTAGAAGACACTGAATATGAGTAGAGCTTCTAGCCTCTCTTGATAGCTCAAGGACTTTGCACCTGTGATCTTTTTGGTTAGGAACCTTTATGGTCTAATTGTTTTGATATGTTTAGTCACATTCATTCCAAAGGGGCACTTGATAATTGCCCTGATGAATGCTAGCTATAAGGGATTGATTACCTATTTAGACTTTGATGATATTCCGCAATTAGCTGAGTTAAATAAAAGGATTTCCTGACAACCATTATTATATGACAAAAGACAGGGAGCTATGATCCCAAATATTGAGGTCCCTAACTACATTTTCGTTTTGTAGAGGTGTCTTGTCTATACTATATGATGAAGAGGAATTGTCTAACAAATGTGACTATTCTATACTTTTTAGCATTTAGTTTCAGTCTATTTTTAGTACACCAAGACTTTACTAGAGTGAGTTCATTCTGGAGAATTGGAGAGTCATAGGGTGCCATAACAATATCTCCCAGTTTGCAAATGTCTGCAAATTTTGTTAGCATGATGCCTTCACTCTCTGATTGGAGATCTGAGAAGTAAACACCAAAAAGTAGAGGTCCCAACACTGAGCTTTGTGGAACACCACTGGTCACTTTCATATTTTCTGACAAGGCACCTGCAACTCTCACTGTATGGGTTCTTTCTTTCTGCCAGATTTCTATCCATCTTACCAAATGTGGATCAGTTTTGGTGGTGGTGCTACGGTAGCATTGTCGCCTCACAGTTAGACGTTGCCCATTCAATTCTCAGTTAGAGCGTCTTCTGTGTGGTGACATGTGTGAATGGGCATTCCTTTGTTGAAGGTAGTGCGTTAGGCCTGGCAAGCCAGCACGTAAAAATCTACTGCCAATCATTAGTGGACTGAAGTTCCGCTGTGGTGACCCCTAACCAGGAAAAGCCAAAAGTCACAACAACAAAAAAACAGCCTTTTATGATGCCAGCATGGGGAATGGTGTCAAAGGCCTCAGCCAGCAAGATATAGGTTCATAGGTTCATAGGTTCATACTAGGCTATCTGCCCAAGGGCATTTATAAGCCTAGCCCATAGTTATGTGGCTTTAGTTTGAATAAAAACTATGCCTATCATTTTGCTGTGCCTCTGTCAAGCAGTGACACTGAAGTAATCCCTGGGGTATATCTGCGATCTCCCATCCATTGGTCAAGATTCCTCTTGAACAAGGCCAGCTCTGCCTCACATGTACCGGGATTTTGTTCCACAGCATAGGAGTCTCTGGGTGATGAATCTATCCCTCCAGCACGCTCTATTTATAACCGTGTCAAGGTTTAAGTCTCCTTGTGGTTCTGAGGGATCTAGATTTTTGAGGTGAAGCATATTCATCAAATCTGGGTTTGACATGGCCTTATATGTCAGGCACAGGTCACGCGGTATGAGACTGAATAGAGCTGGAGTTCTTTCCGGGCAGCATAAGGCATATTTTTGAGACCCTTTATCCTTTTGGTGAGGAACTTTGGGGCCTTTCAAGCTGCAGCAGGTGTCAGGTCAGATACATTCTGAACGGGCATTGTACTCAATCATAGGTCTAATGAGTGATGAGTACAGGGGACGATGACCTCCTTGATCTAGATGTGAATCCCTTCATGATCAGGTGGGCAATATAGAAGGTTTTCCTAACTACTTTAGCAACATGAGTGTCAGGCTACTGTCAACCTGGGTCCCCAGATCCCTGATGACTTTTCTGTGCTCAGTGGATTGCCACCTATATGGTAGCTATGACTATGCATTTTTGGCGTTTAATTTCAGGCCATGGCTCTGGCACCAGTTATCAGTTTCTGTGAGGCCCTTCTGGAGGATATCTGTGTCAGATGTAGTTTGCAGTCATCTGCAAACTTTGTCAGCCATAACCCTCCTGTGTTTGCTTGTACTTCAGAAAAGTAGATGCCGAACAAGAGTGGACCCAGGACTGAGCCCTGTGGGACACCACTTGTGACAGGCTTTGAGTCTGACATGGCTCCAGCAACTCTGACCCTGTGGGTTCTGTCACTTAGCCAGTTTGCAACCCATCTTGTGATGTATGGGTTTACATTCAAGCTGATGAGTTTTCGATGATACCTGAGTGGGGTATTGTGTCGAAGGCCTTTGCCAGGTCAAGGTAGGCTGTATGGACTGTCTTTCCTCATCAATGGCCTTGGTGACTGTCTCAAAAGTCAACCAAGTTTAAGAGGCAGGATCTGCCTTTGACAAAGCCAAACTGGGTTGGATCCAAAGTCTGCAAGTTCCCTATGTCTTTATTTATGAGTTCCATTATGATCCTCTCCATGGCTTTGCAGATAAGGCTTGTCAAGCTAATGGGGCGGTAATTTCCAGGGTCAGTGGAGGCACCGCCTTATGAAGTGGGACCACAGTCACATCCTGAGGTGAGGCTAAGATTAAACAGCTGTCCTAACTGTGGGTTAGAAGCACAACACCATCCGGTCCCATGGATGCTGTGTTTTTGCCTTAGTGAGGGCAGTTCTCACCTGGGCGTTGGAGATGTTTGGGGGCTACAATACTCTGGAATACATATCTCTCCTTTGGGGGAGGGGAGAAGTTTGCACTGAACCTGTCAGCCAGTATGTTGGCAATGTGTGTAGGTTCAGTAATTTTCACATCATTTTGAATTAATTCTGAGCATATCTGGGAGTTTCCTCCTAGGTTTCTAACATAGCTAAAGAAGGCCTTATGATTGTCTTTAGAGTCCTTGGCGATTTTTCTCTCAAAATTTGCCTTGGATGATTTTATGAGAGCTCTTAGTTTTACTTATAATGATCAAAGGTGTCTTACCTTTCAAGGATTTTGCTCTATCTTGTAGTAGCTTCCTCCTTTTGTTGTAGAGCTTGTTTATGGCTGGGGTCCACCAGACTGGACGCTTGCCTTTGGTACAGAGAGTCTTAGTTTTGTTTGGGATTGCCTGATCCATGCAGTCCTGTAGGTGCTGGTAGAAGGCATTTGTAAGTGATTCAGCAGTTTGAGTAATGTTTACCACTGGCTCAGGGGCCTTAAAGGAGACCACACTAGTTTTAGAAGTGTGAAATCGGCTTTTGAGAAGTTTTTCACTGTGGTCTTTTTGTTTCAGGTGGGGCGGGATGAGGACCTCCAGCGAGATTAGTTTATGATCTGATCTCACCAGTGAGGGGTATACTTCCGGTGTTGAACATTTTGATCCCATGTTCGTGATGATGAGATCAAGTATGTTTTCTCCTCTTGTGGGGATGGTGACTAGTTGTACCATGGCATTTGAGTTTATGAACTCCAGGAATCTTTGGGTTAGAGTGTTCGGGCTTGAGTAGTGTTCCCAGTCTATATTAGGGTAGTTGAAGTCACCTAGTATGATGGTGTTTGGAGATACATTTATCCCCTCCAATGTTTTCAGGAAGGCCATGTGAGGTTCCTGAGTTTGAGAGGGTGGCCTGTAACATGCTACAAATTGCTGAGCAGTCTTGCCTATGGTTAATTGCACCTGGATGGTCTCCGATGCATCGCATTGCCACCAACCTTGAGGTGTGGGTGTCCTTATGAATATGGACACCCCCACCTTCTTGGTGTTGTCCAGATTTTGGGGCGGGCATGATATGAGGTGAAACCTGTTAGTGCCGGGTGCTCTCGGGAGCCTTGAACCAGGTTTCAGTCACAGCACAGACATCGATGTTCTCACTGAGAAGGGCTCGAGTGCATCTTGAGATTGAGACTTCTGGCATTGAGCAGCATTACCCTTAGTTTTTTTCCTTTTGGTGTTCTAGGGTGGTAGGTTTAGAATTTGAGCCTTGCCTAAAAAGGCACTATGGGGTGGCAAGAGCCTTTGCCAATATCCGGAAGCTCAGGGTGACAGGTGCGCAGCGTGGCTTGTCCAGCATGTCATCCCAGGCAGACAGACATTGATCCCCTTTGAATGACACCAGAATTTAAGCCAATTATTAAAGCTGATCATCTTATCACTGTATTGTGGCATCATTCTAGGTGAAGGTAGGATACTGCTCAAGGTCAGGGTCATACCTGCCTGGGCTACATAATCAGAGAGCTCCTCGATGTCCCTTTTCATGTAGTCCAGGAGCTCAGGTCGTTGACACCAGCGTGGACAATGACTGAGTCGTACTTGTACCTGCTGTTGAGAGACCTGAGTGCTTGCATTATGTGGCGGATTCTAGCGCCCGACAGGCAGCTTACTGTGACCTTCTCCTTTCTCAGTCTGGTGTCAGTGTGTCTGACTATGGAATCACCAATGACAAGTATGTCTGGCATTTTGTTTGGCCTTAAGGGCTGTGACTGTTTGACACTCTGACTGTGTGGTCTATGTGTTGCATGTGTTGGGTCGTGAGGTGGTAGTTTCTGCTTTGGTGGCCTCTGCTGTTTTGGTAAATTTTTGATCAGAGCCTCCAAGTATGTCTTTGTGTGAGTATGTGTATGATTTGAAGTTGTGATGGTACCATGTGTGACTGGTGTGGTTACCTCTCCTCCTGTCTGGTCTTGCCAGTCCTATGTTGAGAGCTCAGCCCAGTTTGGCCGTATAGTTGCATCTCTCGCATGTATTTGTGTTTTGTGGGAGAAGGAGAGGATTGTCTGTGTACATGAGGCAATTGTAACATTGCCTCAATGTTCCCAGGTTCACCAGTTGAGCTGGAGAGGACACTAGCAACTGATCCGACATACTAGAAGTAGTAGATAAAGAGACTTTCAAAGGACTCGGGAAGTGGGTTTTAGGCTGGTGGGGTACTATCTATAATAAGAGTGCTTTATCAAGGTGCAAGTACTGTAGGAATAAGTGCTAGGCTTTACAGATAGAGAATAGTCTACTTGGGAATCAAGTAGAGATGAACTTTTCAGTTATAGGATATGCTGGTTAGATCAGCAGTACAGCTCGAGGAAGGTAGTTCTAAGGGAAAATTTGAAGAGTGGAATTTAGATGGAATAGTTTAACCTTGTTTAACCGCTGCTCTTGTGTGCAACAGTAACTCCAGCTCAGCGCTTAATTTGGCGTGTTTTATAGCAGGGGGCTGAAGGGAGCTAGAAATTGGCCCAAAACGACCAATGGACTACTAGTTTCTGGCTGAAACTTCACCAAATTGGACAAAAAGGCTGCTCAGTGCTTCCCACTCCCACTGGTAAGCAAAGAAACTTCCCTCCTTCCTAATAAGGCAATGGATCAGTAACAGGAACTAAAAACAAAGCCCAGGAATCAGCAACTCTGAAACTGGACTACTCTAGTTCAGTAAGGCGAGAAAACAAGAGATTTTTTGTTTTTTTACAGAGACAAGGAAAAAACAGACAGTAAATGCTATAAATGCTGTAAATCGGCTAGCGCACTTTAGTGTGTAGCCTACAGAAACAATTTGCAACAATTAGTAACTTAAAGTGCAATAAACAGTGTAAAATGCAGAAATCACTTAAAGTAGCAGTAAAACAGGAATGCAGTCGCTAGCTTAATAACAGTGGGAAAGCCACAAAAAATACTTATATCTGGTAGAAAGTCACTCTTTTAGCTCTCTGCTGCTTGGATCACTCTGCAGGCCACCACGAGGATCTGTGCTGAGTTGGTACAAGCTGGCGTATTTTATAGCAGGGACCAATTCCTTTGCAAATGTTGGATGTGTGACAGAGATGTGTGACCAATATGTCATGTGAACTGCATGACTACTATCTACAGCTCATGATATGCCATGTCACCCCAAGCGGAATCCAAAAAAGTACCCCAAGCAGACACCAAAGAATTTTTCCTCAGGTAGATTGCAAATGTTGGATGTGTGATTGGATGTGTGACCAATATGTCATGTGAACTGCATGACTACTATCTACAGCTCATGATATGCCATGTGCACTGTATAGCCAACATCTACAGCTCATGATATGCCATATACACTGTATAGCCAACATCTACAGCCTCCCTAACCCTTTCAAAGACATTTACCAGATTAAATAGATAGGATTTATGTTGCACAAAACTAAACTGTTGCGGTGAAGTTTAACATGACACTTGATATGACATTTTATAAGTTCAGTGGAAACACATTCCATGGTTTTGTAGATGAGAATTGTAAGGCTGACTAGTCTGTAATTACTGGGGTTGGTTGTAAAGCCACCCTTATACAGGCGCATCACTACTACTCTGTCCCATTCATCAGCAACAAATCCAGTATCTAATCTTAAGTTAAACAGTTTGAGGACTGTATCTGCAAGGGCATGTTAAACAATATCAATTAAGCAACCAAGTATATTGATAGGTAATGGAGGAAGTATTTTTGGTCTTGGTAGCTCCTTCAGTAAATGGTCTTTAGAGATAATTTGGGGAGTAAGTGATTCTGACATTTTGGGGGATTTGAATAGAAGTTGCAGGGGTGAAGCTGGCACAACATCTCAAGGATATTGGCAATGTCACCCCAAGCGGAATCCAAAAAAGTACCCCAAGCAGACACCAAAGAATTTTTCCTCAGGTAGATTGCAAATGTTGGATATGTGACAGAGAAGAAAGAGGTAATTGGGAACATACTTTTGGGAGTGTAATGAGTTGGCACACTTTAAAAACTCCTTGCAGACTACTCTGTCATTAATAGTGGGTGAGCAAATTGTTTTAACTACGGAAATGATTTTTTTGAGCTGTGATACAGAATCTAAAGTGCCTAGACATAGTAAGGCCTTGCTGACTTTAATTTTGTCAGCTGCCAAAAAAAAAAAAAAAAAAAACAATTACTAGAAAATGGAAATCAAAGTCTAAACCAACCATTTTAGAATTAGTGAACGTAGTAACAGAGGTAAAAGAAGTGGAAGTGGGATCTTTAGAAAAGGGTAGGGGCAAACTGCATAAAGATGAGAATTGTGAGAACTGAACATGCAAAATAATGTTTTGGAGGAGGAATGGGGTATAGGGGAAGGCCAGAACTGAATTTGAATGAGCTATCTAATGTTCAACTGATAATGACTATATAGACAATTATATGTGGTGTATAATATCTACAGCTGAAAATATGTTATATGGGTTGTTTTCATTTATATTAAAGTATGATTGCCTATGCCATAAATCATAATTCAATAAAGAAAAACATATTAGCAATGACAAAATGGTCAGAATAGGAGACCCATTATGAAAAAGTTCTGAATAATGTAGGGCATTGTTTTTAAGTTTTCGAATGGGTCCCCTTCACATGGTCGACATTTCATAAAATCGAAGACCATATGGCCAAGACCATATGATCAACTTTCAAAATGTCGACCATGCAGAACGGGCATCTCCGTACAGGGCGGAATGGAAAGATTTCCATCTTCCACACTGTAGTGCAATCTCAGAGTTGGTATATTTAAGTTCTGGGGCGTGGGGGAGCCCTGCTGGCAATGTCAAGGTAAGTGATTGTTGTGGGTTTTTTTTTTACATGATTGACATTTCGAAAGTTGATCATATGGTCTCGGCCATATGGCCTTCGACTTTATGAAATGTCTACCATGTAAAGTAGACCCTTTCTAACATATACAATATTGCAATAATTAAATGCTACTAATACATACCACATTGCTCAATAGACATTCAAGCAAGGTTTTAAACAATTTATCAAGGGAAACACAAATTAGACCCCAAATGTTCAGAGCATGCAAAATGCAGCAAGGTGATCAGAAATCAGATCAGCAGTTCAGAAAAAGTGGATACCAGAGACAGGATACAAGCAATGTATAATGTTCTAAAAGCCCCCATAACCCAAACGGTCTACACGCTGGTGGCAATGCCTCCACTGAGATCAAATACACTGAATCTGTAAATATATTTATTTATTTGTTTGTTTGTTTGTTACTATTTGTTCATCAAGTAAGTGAACTGGACTAACTGACCATTATCAGTCATGACCCAAGCTCAAAGAGCAGAAAATACATTAGGATATCATTAATCAACAATATCATATACAGAATGAATAAAAGATAAAATTCAGTACATAATAATACATTCAAAGCAGATATGATTGAGAAAACCCAGCTAGATTCTACTGAGAGAATTATAAAGGAAAAAAAAAAAAATCAAGCCAAGATATGTATGCAATATTGTGCAACCCGGTGCAATAACACATAAAAATACTTTGGAAATATACACATAAAAATGCTAAATGTGAAAACGTTTCTTAAGTGTGGACTGTTATCTGTGATACAGGATGACCTGAATGCAAATATAGTGACACACAGAACAGGAAATGAGGACTGCCTTAGTCCACATGAGTGGGCAACAGGAATAAAGAAGGAGAGGCAATTCTAGATTTCTGTCTGGCAAATGGCTTGATGGTGGCCAGCACATGGTTCTGTTAGAAAGACAGTCAAAAGATCACATGCAAGAGTGGCAAACATGCAACTCAGGTAGACTTCCTCCTAGTAAGGAAAGGTCACTGGGGTGAATCAGAGATTATAAAGTCAACTCCAGTGAAATAAGGTCAACAGAGACTAGGCTGTGGATCTTTGACTGTAGAAAAATTATAAGAGTAAAAGAAATTACTAAGGGTTCTAGCACCTCAAGAAGAAGAGGGAATAGCTGGACTTGAAAAAGAATGGTAGTTCCTCAAAACAGCATGTGTGAGGACTGCAAACTAGGTATATGGCCAAGCCAAGTATGGAAAAAGGTACATAAGGAAAGTTGGTGGTAGAATGCAGAATTATAGGAAGTCATCAAATGAAAGTTCAGAAAAAAGTGGGAAATAGAAAAGATGGACTGGGCTAAGAAGGAATACTGTTTAGCTAACAAAGAGGAGTTAGAATAGCAAAGAGCAATCAAACAGAGGCACGGTGCCAGCATCTGGAAAGTTACTCAGCAGTCGGCACAAAGAAACTGTATCAGCTTGCAAGGCAAAGGCAGAAGGATAAAGAACATAGTCAGACACCCTTTGAGAGGGATGCCAGTAACAACCTGCTCACCAGCCCAGAGGACATCAAAGGCAGATGGAAGGAGTACTTTCAGCAGCTTCTGAATGAAGAAAACCTCACAGAAACTGTACTGCCCCAGACACAGCCTATGATGAAAGAAGACCAGGAGCCCACCCTAGAAAAAGTAAGAACAGTATTAAGGAAAATGAAGTCAGGGAAAGGAGCAAGCTCAGATGAGGTCACAGCAGATATGGTCATGGTACTGGGTGAGATAGTGAAGAAATGGCTCCTGAGTCAATTCATAGCAGTATTGAGAGAATGGTGTAGCCTAGATGATTGACAAATATGCATACTAGTGTCAGTGCACAAGAACAAAGGGGACATCCACAACTGTTGGCAGTACAGAGGTATCAAACTCATGTTGCATTGCATGAAAGTTCTGCATTGATAAATGAATACACAGAGCAGTAGAAAGCAAGACATTAGATGAGAATTTTGGATTCAGATCTGGATGCAGAACAACCAAATAGATGTTTGCAGTGAGAAAGAAAGTTGAGAAGAAGCTAGAGATGAGGAAGGGATCCAACTGGGTATTCCAACACTTGGAGAAAAAACATAACAACATCACAAGAAAGCTAATTTGGGCAGTTCTCTGAACCCTCAAAGTCCCAGAAATATTGGTAAAATTAGTGTAGGCTATGTACAAGAACCCAATGACTCACAGAGGGGATTCCAGAGAGAATGGGTGTGCATCAGGATTCATCCCTGAACTTACTGCTGTTCATACTGGTGATGGACATTAGCAAGCAGGTTAGAGGGGACAGATCAACAAAGTTGCTGCATGCAGATGATGTGTCATTACAGGCAGACTCTGGGCAAGAACTTCAGCAAAGTATAGGGAATTGAACACAAAACTGAAGACACATGGGACAAAACTAAGCACAGATAAGATAGTTGCAATGGCAGCAAATAGAGGAAATTAGAAGAAGCTGAAAATTAAAATAGAAGGGAAAATAGTGGAACAGGTTAACAGCTTCAAGTACCTGGGAAGGCTGGTAGTGCAGAAGGGAAGTTTGAATGAGGAGATCAAAGCTAAAATCAGAGGTGTCTGCACAGAATGGCAGGGGTAATGTATTAACAAAGAATGCCAAAGAAACTGAAAAGTAAGACGTACAAAACAGCTGTGTGACCAGTACTAGTGATTGGTTCAGAAATCTGAGCAGTAAAGGCAGAGCAATTGAAAAAGCTAGAAATGATGGAGATGAAGTGCCCAAGATGGGTGGTGAGATGCACACTGTGGCACAGATGAAGAAATGAGGATATTAAAGTGGAAGCTCCAATTGCAGAGAAGGTCATAGAGAACAGATTACAGTGGTTTAGGCACACTGCAGAAAAGTAGAAGACAATCTGGTGAACAAGATTTGGGACAGACGGGAAGAAGGCAAGAGGAATTGAGGACATCCAACAAAGAGATGGATGGGTTGTGTGAGAGAAGACCTGTGACTTGTCAGGCATGACTGTCGAAGAAGCAGGAGAGTGGCATTAAATCAAGAGAGATGTTGACACTTGACACGACTCCCCAACCCCCTGTAGGAAATGGGAGATAAACAGATTGATGATTGTTAGATTAGGGACCTCCATTTTTAAGTAGCTATTAGGCATTATGCAAACTAAAAAGGTAAAATATGTAGTGTCAGACATTTTAGAAATGACAGTTTATTAGAAAAGAAAGATAAGCATGAAATGTGCAGAAAATACAGAAGTACAGAATGTTCTTTTCTCAAGGGAAAAATACAATCTTACCAGCTACAGAATGTTCCTTACTGGAATGTTAGATTAAGACCAGGCCTGGAAACCATGGTTACCAAGGCTAAAGAGGTGTGTAAAGCATTACAGGGTTTTGAAAATATACTTGAGATACATTTAGTGAAGTCAGTTAGTTAGTTCGATTTGACATACAGATTACATATAGAAAAGATTAAGCTACACTTGAGCCTGAGTATAGAAGGCAGGTCAAATAAAGACTGTTTTAATTTACATTACTCAGGACAATTAGAAGACGTGGAGAAACTCTGGCTACATATAGCAGCACTGTCATTACTAACCAGCATTCCAGCATTTCTACAGACTGTTATTGTTTATCAGCACTGTTAATGAAGACAGCATTCAGATCTTGTGAACATTGAATCAAGCCTTACTAAATAAAATGCAGTGTTTGGAGAATCATTCTAAAAAGTACACAAGACTTGGCCGATAAAGGAGAGACTGGCACTTATTCGGCACAGGGTAATTAACAAATAAAGACTTTCGATTCAGTCTCATTTCAGTCGTTTCCAGTTAATTCCAGTATATTACAGTCGCATTCAATTCTTACAATGATGATGCCATGGTAACAGCTGCAGGGAGAGTCAGTAAATACATCCTCTTTAAGTGCACCTTTGAAGCTTTTAATGGTTTCTAGGTTTTTGATGTCAATAGGCAGGTGGTTCTGGGTAGCAGTTCCCAGTTTAAGGAAGGTTCTCAAACCTCTAAAAGTTTTTAATAGATGATATAGTTCTGAGTTTATAAGAGTTATATTGTAAAGGTATTTTCATTCTTGGAAGGAGGATCAGTGATGTGATTTAGAACCTTGTAAATTAAAATACTTGGAAGCAAAGTTGTCCTATGAGGCACCGAAAACAATTTAAATTTTTTTTAGTAAATTGCAATGGTGCATCTGGGGGTCTGCTAATAGAATGAATCTGTGTATTTCATTCTCAGTTGTCTCCATTCCATAAATACTGTGCACTGAATGTATAACATGAAAAGGAAGGCCATATTCCGATATTGGCATTAAAATATTTGACATTTGCCTTGCTAAAACTGGGAAGGAGGAGGTAACTGATATTGTAACATATTTTTTAACTGACTAAGGACTTTATTAGTTACAATATCGATATGTGTGGTAAAGGAGAGTTCCCATTAAGATCTGTTAACAGAATAGTAGGGATATTGGCTAATTTCTTGGTTGAGCAAAAGACCATGACATTTGTTTTCTTAGGTTTAACTTGTTGCTTTGTTACATGCAGACCAAGTGCATAACTAAGTAAAGTTGTTCTGTAACTTGTTAGTCAAAGTGGCTTGTACAGATTACAGGAACAGCATGTCATCTGCATACATTATTAATTATGCATGCATATCAGCTACATATATCAATAATTTTACAATTTGGTAGCTCTAGGAAAACATCATTACAAAGAAGGAGAGGAGCAGAGGACCTACCACAGGGCCCTCTGGTATACCTGTGTTAAGCGTACAGTCAGTAGGTCTGTAGAAGGTGAGATGTTGACTACGGATTCGGAAGTCCATGTCTTTCAGGTGGTTGTGAAACCAACAAATAGTGTTATCACCAAAGTCAAGTCTTTTGAGTTTATTGAGAAGAAGGCTATGTTTGACTATTTCAAAAGCCCCTTGTCATGTCAACAAAGAGATCTACAATAATGAGTCCTTCATTCAAGTTGCCTAAATGGGTATTGCCAACATGGTGAAGGTACAAAGGCACTGCAAAAGCCATGTTGTACATTGCAAAACTACCATAGCTGTTAGTATGGTTAGGGTTTTTTTTGTATAAACGTTTTTCAGATATTTTAGTAAAAGGGCACAAGTTAGAAATAGGTTTGTTATCTTTAAGCCAGTTTGGAGAAATTACTTTAGGTAGTAGGATTGAAATTCTATGCTTGAATGATGATTGGACAGAGCCTCAGGAGACACGAGAGGTCAAAAGAGTTTACCAATTTTTTTCAGCTGTAAGCCCTAGAAAGATTGGATGAAGTTTGCTGGAGTTGTCTACTGAATTGTTAAATTTGAGTTACAGGGACTTGGTCAGGTTTAATAAAATTTCGGAGAAGTGAAGGTTTACTGCATAAGAAGGAGATACATATCAGGGGATAAAGGTTCCTGCTGTTCAATGGTAGGGGACATAAGTTACCCAAAACATCTCTGAAGACTGGAATTCATAGTACATAGGGCTTTACACAGACTCAACCAACGCTACAAATTCTGTAGAATTAAAAAACTGATGTCTCTAGAGCAGAAATGAAAGCTTAAACATTCTACTCCCACCAAGTCACAGGGCAAACAAACTCTGGAACCACTTACTGTTTCCACAAAGAACAGGTAGAAAAAAGACAAATGCAACAATGCCACAAAAAGTGCAAGTACCAGCTTGAAGATGCCTGGATAGCTGAACACCAAAAAACTCATAAAATCCAAGCAAGCTAAACAAACACAGATTCAAACTTGTCCCGATAATAAAAAAAAGAAATTATGATCAACTGTACCAATAAAAAGTACTTAACATACACAAAATTTAAAGATTAATAATGGAAAAATTGACCAGGAAGTCAACGATCCACCATCTTTAGATGTGGACATAAGTACACAGCTATGAGACAGGCCAACAGATGTATAGCATTTCTGATTTTTCACTTATGCAGTTAGTTTACTATTTCCATGTGTTTAACAGAGACTGATGTAATTCTTAGATAAATCACAAGGTGGTGGGTACAGCCTTTTGTTATGAGAAGTGCTTTCAAGGGAACCAATGCATAATAAACTGCATCCATTTTTCTGTGAGTCAGTGTAAGGTAGAAATACTATTCTTTCAGATTCACATTCCCTGGCAACATGCTACCACGAGTTAAGCATTGAGTGTAAGGTGTTTATGCAGGAACATCACTAAAATAAGGTATAATATAATATAATATAATATAATATAATATAATATAATATAATATAATATAATATAATATAATGTGTGGAAGATCTTGCATAAAAACGTGTTACTATAAGAATATTTCTTCATTGTTGAAATGTAATAAGAGTGCATTATAGATTATATTTGCATCTTTAGTGTTGATTGACAGGTTATTACAGCTTACTATTACCATTATTTGATGCTGATACACATGCCCTGGAAATCAGAAAGGCTTAACAGAACGTGGAAGCTGTAACTGTTTGGACATGTGTCTGTAGGTAAATGAATGCAGCTGAATAGATGTATGAGTGTATGTGTGCTTCTGTTTGGCCATCTCGAGGGTCACACTAAGGGAGTGCACTGGACCATGCGTGCATGTGTGGTTGAATGTTTCTGTTTCTGTGTGCGAGTGCGTAGGGACTTGATTCTGGATGACTTTGTGTGTGTATGTGTGTGTGTGTGTGTGTGTGTGTGTGTGTGTGTGTGTGTGTGTGTGTGTGTGTGTGTGTGTGTGTGCTGCCGAGATGCATGGGCTGCTAGGAAGAGCACTAGCATGGGCATGTCTGCAGTGGAGTGTTAAATTCAGCGACATGACAATGAGCCACTAATGATGTGTTTCTCTGTGTGGCTTTACTATGTCTGTTAATCAGAGATTCTTGATGTCACATTAATTGAACATCACATTCTGGTCGATTAGCACAGCAACACATTACTTCTCTGCATTCCAGTCTTTCTACATTACAGAGCTTTTATAGAGCTTTCAAGATTTTTCTTTACTGCAATTAACTTGTTTTCAATATTTGTTTTATATTTATGTTAACACCTAGAATAACACCAAAAAGGGATACATTTGTCTTAGACAACTATTCTTGTTTAGCAAATTCAAATGAATACATTCAAATCTGCATATAACTATCAATGAATTGCTTCATGCTGTTGGATGTGATTTCCTTTTCCTTAAACTTTTTAAGTTCTGCATTTTTGTTAGAAAAGTGCACTTATTCTCAGATACTGCAGGAAATATATTTTGATGAAAATGGAGATGCAGTCATCTTGTATGAAGTAATTAATATACAGATTACATCAAATGAAGCTTTTTATCTTATTAAAGTAGGAAGAATGGAGCCTAGAGCAGCACCTGGAAAAGAAATCAGCCGCAATTTTGTGGAATAAAAAGAATCAAAGTTGAGAGTTTACATACAGCAAATTCTTGATGACAATATAGATTATAACAACTGTATATATTATTTTAAAATACTGGGTCCTCTAACAAATGATTGTTCATCAACCTGGTATAAAACAGAAAAATATAAACATACTGTGTTATACCATAAACTTTATTTTCATGTACTGATTCAGCAGGAAAAATAATAGAAAATAGTAATTGGCACTTAAAACATTCCGTGATGCACTTTGTAAAGCACTAGCAAAGCTAGGTGTGCATGATTTGCATATTAGTAGCCAGGATGATGGGCTGGTCCATGTCAGACCCAGTTTGCCTACACCCTAGGCTGAAAAAAAAGTACATACGTATTCAAGAAAACACAGTTTCAACTGATGAAATATACGTATACATATAAAGGTGGCAAAAAGGCAAAGTAGAACATCCAGTGCTGGCAAAACAGCATACAAAAATGTACAAAGACATAACAAAAGGGCAAATAAGTAAATTATACACAAATACTCTTACTGCTTAAGTTGTCTGTAAGCAGAAGCCAGAAGTACGTAATTATTTTGAACAAAATACATTAGGAGCAAGCTATTCTTTTGAATAACATGGGGAAGAGAGATTAACTAGTACTTATCAGCAATTTAATAGGCAGTCTAACTTTCATTCAAGAAGTATCATAGTACAGGTATTGGGGGAAATGAAGAAAGTGTAGACTAAACAGGTGTATCAATGCTGACAATATTTACAAGGAGTATGGGAGTGTCTGTAGTTTGTATGTGCCCAAGTTGAGCTGCAAGGTTAATTTGGAGTGCTAAGGCTCTGACTTAAGCCATACAGTCCAGTGTTTAATTCCTTTGCATTTCTACATACAAACAGTATTAATCTGATCAAGAGATGCAACCATACCCTGCTTCTGGTTTGCCCTTGAAAAAAGGGCACTTATTAATACATAAATTAAAAAATTCTGAAGTGATCAGTGATGTATCTAAACAGTTGCAGATTGTTTTAGACTTTAACTCATTCGTTAATTGACTTGAATTCATGTATTTATTTATTTTATTTATTTATTTATTTTATTTTACATTTGTTGACCGGGCTAGTCTAGCTGGATACATGTCCATTTTCAGTAGAGGCCCGGGGAGAAAAAGCTCCAAGAAATCATACATCAAACAAAAAGAAGTTATTATTACAGATTATAAAAAAGCAACAGTATTACAAAGCTAATAATAATAATAATAAAAATATATATATCCCCCCCACCCACCCACACTTACCCTCCCCCAACCCATTAATTGACACCCTGATAAGATACATATAGGCAAGATAATAGTATTTTAAAGTAGTGAATGTATGAGAAAGAAAAAAAAAAAAAAAGAATGTAAGAGGGTGAAAAGAAAGAGGGTTAGGATGGAAGGAGAGGCATTAGGGTATTTTAGGAGAGAAGCATAGTTTTATTTCTTTTTAAAAGTGAGAGATTTTAAGAGGTGAGAGAAGAAAAGAAGTTTTTTTTGATTTTTTATTTTTTTATTTTTGTTAAGGATTCACCTGTTCAAGTGCTCACCTGCTGAGTTGTTAGGTTTGATGATCAGTAGTTTGTTTGAGGGCGTAGATTTTTGAGATTATTATAAGAGATTATTAGGGCAGAGAGTATGGGGGTGTTGTAGGGTTGGGTGGTGGTCTGGTGTTTATTGTGGGCTGTTGAAGTTGGTGCTGGTTAAGTAGTTCTGGTAAGTTAGTCTAGTGTAGAAGTAAATTTAGGCAGTGATGGGTTCTAAAATGAGATGAGAAAGCAAATCTAGCAATTAGCATGTTGATTTTGCTAGCAATGTTGTTATAGAGAGAGTTGTTGGTATATATAGGTGAAGCATAGAGGAGAGTGGATGTTAGGTGAGTAGGTGAGTGGTGGGTCTAGCATCTGGTGTAGATATGGTTTAATGTAACTTAAGTGTATCCTAGTTTTAGTTTTTTTGTTTTTATTGTTTTTGTTATATAATTTTATTGTGGTGTTTATAAGATTGTATTGTTGTTATTAGCAGTTTAGTGGTGGGGTTGGTGGTAGTGATATAAAAGAACGTTAGAAGTGAGATTGAAATGGAAAAAAAGGTGGACTTTTGGTTGTTGGTAGAGTAGTAGTTTAGTTTGTTTGGTTGGGTTTAAGAGTGAGCGAGAGGAGAACCATTGTTCATTGTTCTACAGTTTTGTTTGAAGATTTTAAAGTAAGTTCAGTTTGACAGGAGGCTGAGCAGATTATGGTAGAGGTGTCTGCATATTGAATTGAATAAGGAGGAGGGAAGCAGAACAGGTCATTAATATAAATGGAAATAGGAGTGGGCCTAGTATTGGCATTGCCCCTGTGGACCCCCAAGGAGACAGAGAGGTGATTTGATAGTTTTTTTTTGCAGTACAGCCCTGCTGGGCGGTTTTCAAGGTAGGATCTGAACCAGCTCATAGATAGAGGATCTAGGGCTTAATAATGGAATATAAGAAAGTAGCAGATTCCTGGTGTGTAGAGCAAGCTATAAGACGTATCTTCAGTGGAGTAAAAATTAGTTTAACTCTTAACATAAGTGATAGCATTATTTAAGTTGGTTTTTAGGTGGTGATTGATTGTTTGGGTTTGAGATTGTACTCTAGGGGAGGATATAGATCTAAAGCATGCAGTACAGAAAATAAAAGTGTGTAACAGACATAGAACTGACAAAAATCCTGCCAGCTCCTTATTGAGAATGTTAGTGGAATCGCAGTGATTGGGAGAGAAGTATAAATTGGCAGATTTTGTGAAAAAGCATCTAAAGGTTATATATATTCTTGGAGCTGCTTAGCTAATAAGGAGTGAGCCATACTCTCTGTGGAACAAATACCTTCTTTCGAACTGCAATTACTGACACTTTTTTTAAATTGAAAGGCTTAGCAATGATCAAATTATTGATTTTGGCTTTGACATTGCTTGCATGGGCTGAAAAGGACATGGCAGGATTCATCTACAGGCTTGGATATTTGAATAAGCTGATACTTTTAAAAGGGTTAACAGGTATCTTGTAGTGCTCAGTCTGGTGACATCATTTTAATTTTAGGTTAGGTACAAAAAAGCACTGATGTGGCCTTTATGCAATAAGATCATTTGAAGTGGAGCCAATTAGTACAGTAAGGTCCCTTTGTAGGTTGCATGTAAGTATATCTCATTTTTTGTTTGATTATAGAACAAGACAATTTGCTGATCTAGTCTACCCCTTTAAAAAGCCTTAACATTCCAACCCCCTCTCCTCTGTCTTCTGCCTTACCTTTATTCCCCATCTATTCCATGCCCTCTTGAATGGCTCTGTGGATTCTCTATTGCTTATTGTAGTAGTACATTACTTGAGTCCACTACCCACTCTGTGAAAAAATTGTTTTGGACAGCCCAGGAATGGTTGGCTCTTACAATCTGTTGCCTGTCCCCCTTTCTTCCTCATCTGTCTTTTTTTGTTAAGAAAGACACCTTCACATCCCACTCTTATGATGTTTAGCACCAGTATCATTTTTTCCAGTCTAGCTCAGCTGAACAGAGCTCTAGTTTCTTTTGCCTTTGGCCATAGTTCTTCATTTCTAAACCATGGGTTTTATGTAGTTTTATTCCCACAGCTTGATGTTCTTTTCTTTATTGTCTCCAGAACTGCACATGGCAGCAAAAGTGTGGTCTGCTTTTGGAATCTACCCCTTATGATATAGCCATTTTTGCTGCTGCCACTGCCCGCACTCTGCTCCCAGAAGTTCATTCCAGATGTTATCAACACTACGTGACCCTTTTCTGCTGCCATCAGTTTTACTCCACCCAGCTTATACATCATAGCAGGTTTGCTAAGACTCAGGTGCAGTACTTTGAATGTGTTTACACTATATCTCAACAAACATCTTCCTGTCCACTTTTTAAGCCTTTCTAAATCCTTCACTAGACTTTGCTCTCCCATTCTTTAATGCTATTCCTACTTTTGTGCCATCAGCAAAAAGGATTCCAGAAGGAGCTGGCAATAAAATCAGATTCTGTTTTATAACTCAGTTACAAATGAATTGAAAGTGGGAACCAGTAGATGTAGACTCTGACTTCATGAGGCCATCGACTCTTTCCATGCAGGAGACTGATAAGAAAACTAGAAGGGTTAGGAGAAGGAGCAGAACTAAGGAGGTGGTAATTAGCATGTTTGGATGATAGAACACAAAGAGTTGTGAGGACAGGAACAATGCCAGGATTGAGAAGTGTGACCGCCAGTAGGGTACTCTCCACTTGTTTTCCTTTGTGATGACTGCCTTCCTAATCTGTTGTAAGATTCCTCTTGTCTTTGATAAGCTTGAATAGTTCTGTCCCCCCTATATTTCTTTCAGCTACACACATAAAACATAAAACATTTAAACTGCGGTGGTGGTGCTGCGGTAGTGTTGTCGCCTCACAGTAAGACGTTGTCCTGTTCGATTCTCAGCTACAGCATCCTCTGTGTGGAGACATGCGTGAATGGGCGTACCTTTGTTGAAGGGTGTGAATCAGGGCTGGCAGCTCGGCACATAAAAATCTACTGCCAATCATTAGCAGACCGGAGTTCCGCTGTGGCGACCCCTAACCGGGAAAAGATGAAAGACACAACAACAACAGCACACATAAAACATTTACTTCTCTTCTTAATCCATTTTAGTGATTCCCTATGACCTTTAACCTTTGCAATGTAATGTAGTGTAAACTATTGTAAATTACCACAAAGGTATGGTTTGACTGCTTGGTGCATCAAGGACAAGGGAAAAATAGGGTTTATATCTTTGTTGTAATAGCACCTCTTCAAAACTGTGTAAAGCTGCTATTGTAGCTTGCAGCAGCCCCCGACAAGTACAGAATGACTGTCATTTAAGTAGCTGTAATTCATTGTAATGACTGAGTAAATTACTACCTATACTGCTTGTAGGTACTGGTCAGCATGATAGCTACAGTGCTGAGTGTGCTCTGTGCAGACACCCCCTCCTTACCTCCTTACACTTACTGTGGATTTGACTTATCAGAATACAAACAAGTTAAAGTTCTGCAGTGATCGTGGTTAATAAGTTAATAAAGACTGGAAATTACCAGGGAGCCACAAAGGCCATCAAGATGTCCCTGAGAAAAATAATGTTTCAGTGGACAAAATGTTTCCTAGTTTGACTTTGAATGTCTTATCTGATGAATAGAGTTTGAGGAAAAACTTTGCTCATGGCTTGCCTACTGTAACAAGAATAAATGTTCTATAATGTTGCATGCATTTATTAGGTCATTTAACAGTCTTCTACTTCTGTTAGTATTGATGGAATCTGACTGCATAAAACATATAAAAAAAATTTCTAGTGTTGCAAAAAGACACATGAAACACCTTTATATACCAAAGTGGTCCACTTATTAGAAGTAAAAGATCATAGCACCTTGACATATAACCTCTTATGAGTAAAATGCATATAAAACTACTTCTGCAATATAATACATTAACAAAATGCTTTTCTTTTTATTCTTTTTATTATATAGTCAAACAATTAATTCACATCATACAGAATGGACTGCATTATTAACAATATAGCTGTATCATTGTTTCAAAAATGTTAGACCATCCTTCCCCATTCAGAAGTGAAGTTATCCCTTGGGATCAATATGTAGCCTTCTTTTCTCCTCCATACCTCTCAAATTCTTAAAGGGCCAGTGTGGAACACAGAACCTAACAATGTGTGACAAACACCCAAAAAGCGGAATGCCCTATGTTTGAACTGTGTGAAAACGTGCCATTGCCATGGTGTCTGGTTGAGTGGACTTTCAGCATGAAGTTCGAGTACATATCCAAAAATGAACACTGTACATTTCTAAAATACAACTTGCATTTAAATCAAACTTTATTTTATACTCTACAAAACCATAAATTAGCAAATATGAAACAGCACTACTATAGGGTCTTCTTCTTCTCTTGCAGCTTTTCCCGGTTAGGGGTTGCCACAGTGGATCACCTTGTCCGCTCATGATTGGCAGTGGAGTTTTACAGTGTCGAGTTGCCAGCCCAGTGCCCAACCTTCCACAGAAGGCACACACACACACACACACACACACTCACACCTAGGGCCAATTTAGAGTGTCCAATCCACCTGCAGCATGTCTTTGGGATGTGGGAGGAAACCGGAGCACCCGGAGAAAACCCACGCAACCACAGGGAGGACATGCAGACTCCGTACAGAAGGCACCCCAGCCGAGAATCAAACTGGAGAACCTCTTGCTGTGAGTATAAAACTAAAATTAAAACTGGAACAATACAGAATCAAACTAAAACTCACTATTAATATCATTTCCTTCAGTATTACATTGCTCTAAATGTTTGCTAAACTCTGTCCTGCTTTATATTTCACACTGCAAACAATTCTGCATCTGTACATTGTACTATATCTACAGACATATTTATTTAATGTACTTTAGACACACACTCATTATTGTATGCTGCTGCATGTAACTGCCCAATAATACATCACAAAATGTTCTGCTTACTGAGTAGCACCACTACAATTTCAAACGTCTTCACCTGTGCATCATCAGAACCTGTTACCCGATCTATCAACCTAAATGAAGTTCTGCATGACTAAAACAGCCAGTCTGCTGCAATGCTGTTTACCAAAATACCTGCAGTACTGTAGCACAGCACAGTTAATGCACAAGCCCACAACCACAAATAACAGTAGTGATGACCTCAGTGTTAAGAGTAGAAAATGCAGCTTTATGAAATGTGACAAAAGGACAGTTTTAGGAACAGAACAATTAAGTCAAACCAAAATGCAACAGCAATTTGTACTGTAATTCATTCAAAAAGTTAATGGAACAAGTTTTTGCATCAACCTACATTTTCTGAACAATGAAGTATGAACTGCAAATCTACTGTTTACTGACAGAGTACAGTCTGAATCATTTAAAAAGACTGAGCAGGTTTTGTATCCACCTATATCCCCTAAACAATGATAGGCATGAAATTATAGTTTGGCATTACAACACTATAATCCTTTTAAAATGAATAGACTTGCACCAACTTACATTGCCTGAATAGTAAGTATAAACCTAAGTGGCCATTACTGACAGACTACATTTTTTTCATTTAAAAAGTTAAAGAGCAATAGTTTTTCATCAAACTACCTTGTCTGAAAACTTTAATCTCTCTAAACAGACATCACCATGACAGAGTACAAAAGTAACACAAAATATTTTGCATTAGCCTAGATTTAGAACAATAGGAACCTCTTCTGAAAAACTGCACTAAAGTAATTTTAAAGTTAATAAAACAACCAAGAGGTTTTACATCACATTAACCACACACTATCTGAATAATCAGCATAAACCTTTCATCTGGCATGATTGACTGCAGTGATAGTAAATAATAGAACAGGATTTGCATCGACCTACATTTTGTTAAATAATTGCAAAGCATGAAACTCTAATGTCTGGCATTACTAACATACTGAAACCCTCAATGATTCACCAAGGAAGATGCTTTTTGCATTAGCCTACATTGCATAACCTTTAGTGAAACACTGCACCACAAATCATTTAAAACGTAACACAGCAAACAGGTTTTGCATTTATCTTAGCAATAAGCAGCATCAATCTCCAGTCTTACATTAATGACCACAATCAAATTCAAAAAGTTAATAGAACAGACTGCATATGTACATACATTTAATTTCCTTCCAGTATAACAAAGTATAAAACTGATGTTTACCATTACTGACCTATTATAATCTGCACCAACTCACCAAGGAAATGATAACTTATATGCAGAACCCCACAAAAAAAAAAAAAAAAAGAACTAAGCCTCTTTCTAATCTTGACTAACTGAATCAAATGAAATAATATTAATCAACATAAACCTCCAATCTGGTATTAAGGACTATAAATACTATTGCTGACCCACTGCAATCCTTACTAATTCACCAAGGAAAAACTTACTTTTGTGTGCAGACTTGCCCCCTAAAAATCAAACAAAACAAAAAATAATAAAAAAAATAATAAAAAATAAGCTTCTTTCTAATCCTAACCTTGACCACATGGGCCAATATGTCAAGCAGCTCCATCAGAGACCACACCGAGATCCAGAAGAATAAAAAGCAGTAAGGTGGCAGCTGTAAACTCCAGTAACCATGGCACAAAAAGTCAAAAGGAAGACAGACAAACCACGAAACCTCCAAACCAGCCCAGCAGAAGTGCCACAGACCCGACATCCTAACTCTGATCAATAAATCTCACACCTTAAAGGTAAGATGGAATGCAGGTTTTTCTGTGAGTTGAGCAAAGGCTTGGACTGGTAGCACTCTGCAATGCATGCTCCTACAGGCTGCAGCTTGCCTGTGCCTTGTCTCCAAGTCCTTCAATCCAAATCTCCTTCTCTAATGCATTCCTCGAATCCTCCTCACTCCTCCACTAAGAATGCTGGCAACAGCTGTCAAAGAAAAACTCCTCTAGGAAAAGAAGTGTGTTCCAAAAATAAAAAGTAAATGGAAGAATAAGTGTTCTGAGATACCTGTTTTTCAAGGTATCACAATGGTGCGAAAACCCTTGTAGTGTTACTATAGGAGAAAGTATTGCAGTGATTGCCCAGTTTCTTTCTCACCTCATTGGCTTGCTTTGCCTAGAAAATCATTTCTTGATTGGCTCATATAACTCAGTGTCGATTGGCTCTATTTACAGTATACAAACCAGTCAAAAAACGCAAAGCTGAGCCACCACTGTTCAATGCGGAACTCCAGAACAGCACCTCAGAGAGGCTTTAAATGCAGAGCAAGCTGCATAACCCAGAGCACTTGGCTGCTGAGTTCTCACCCCATGTTTCCATATTTCATCCCACTCTCTCCTACTTACCTCCTGCCTTATGTTAACATTACCACAACATTCTGACCTTCAATGCTCTTTTCCCTTTTCACTCTGTCACTCCCCCATACATATGCCATTTCACTCCTATACCCCATTTTACCCAAACCTAATCATACTCCTTCCATGTGACGTTGATGCGTTGTGGACTGGTGAGCAGGCTGTTGCTGGCATCCCTTATGAAAGATGTCTGATGACTGTCTTCTTTAACTTTCTGTCTTCGCTTGCAACCTGATAGAGATTTTTTTTTGTTGTTGTTTTTGCATGCATGTCATCTGCTGAGCCATCTTCCAGAAGCTGGATGTCTTGTTCTTTGATCTTACAACAGATGTTTTATCCTTGATCACCTCCATCTTCTCTGCTCCACTCCTGCTTTCTTTTGATAACTTCCTGGACTTCTTTATTGCACCACCAGCATTCCTTATGTAATTTATTTCCACGTCTCAGCTACATTTCTGTTATATAGTCCTCACACGTGCTGTTTTGAGGTGCTGCCATTCTTTTCCTTCTCCTTCTACTTAATCTCCACATATTCCCCTTCTTCTTGAGGTGCTACAGCCCTGAATTTTTCCATGAATTCTTGTGATTTAACTTGAGTCAACTTCCAGGTCTTCAGCCTGCTGTCTGTTGGCCTTAAAGCCTTCACTGCATACTGCTTGCAGCTGATTGTGCCCCCTCCCCATGGTATATGCTGTGGGCTGACTGTTTTGCTGTGGATAACTGCAAGCTCTGATTCTACCCCAGTGTTCTTTCTTACTAGGAGGAAGTCACTGTAACACACCATCCACTCTTGTATGTGATCCTATGACTGTCTTTCATGTTGAACCATGTTTTGACCACGATCAAGCCAGAAGTCTAGAATGGCCTCTCCTTCTTTATTCCTGCTGCTCTACCCATGTGGACCCAGTCAGTCTTCTGACTGTCTTGATATGATCATTCCACTTCCCCATTATCAACACCAAATTATTGTCCTGCTTTATCAAGTAGATCCTGCAACTGCTGCCTAAATGTACTCATCTCTCCACCTTCACATCTGTCATAGGCTGAGATTATGAATATTGCTCTCTTTCTACAGTGGAGTCTGATTGTCATGAGTCTATTACTAATTTTGATGAGATCCCTTAGTGTATTCAGAAGACTCACCCTCACCACAATTCCCACACCATTTCTAGTCTGTCCTCCCCCTGTGTTGTAGACTATGGATCCCAAGTGAAGGGGCTTTGCTGCACATCACATTCTCCTTGAGTCCTGGAAACACCTGGATGTCCAGTCTTCTCCTTACCATCATATCATCAGTTTTCAGGTTGTGTCATGTCAGCAAACCTATATTCACTACTGTAATCCATAGTTCATATTTTACACCCATCAACAGAACTATCCCAATAACCTAAGCTGGGCAGCTCAACACCAGCTGGATAGTAGCTGCAAGGGCTGCTGAGCTTTATGGGCATAAACTGGCAATAGAAGCACAGAGACTCATCCAACCATTAACTTGATAAGTCTGAGTAGGTTGGATCCTCAACCAACTTATCACGGGCAAATACCCATGCCCATTTCTGCTGGCATTAGTCAGCTTGACTAAATCACCTACAATCAATTTTTACACCATCAAGTGGCTAGCTCTGACACAACATTTAGTCCTTTATCTGTGTTCTCATATGTAGAGGATATTGCACATGAGAAATGATGCATAAAGCAGTCGGTCTATACAACTCCGCCTCCAATAGCGACCAACTAGAGTCTGTGCTGCTGCCCATGATTCTTTCAGTTTTTGATGAATTTGAAGTGAAAACACCCAGCATATTTTTATGACATGGGAGGTACCCCACAGAGACACAGGGAATACATCTGACAAGTCTTGTCTTAGTCATTAGTCCAATAAAGTCCTAGTCATTCCCTAATCATCATGTAACTTTCCTGTAAGACTCATTTTTTCCTATCTATTATGTCTTCTACCTGTCAAATCTGCCTGAATGTCTGTCTTTGCCCACATAGCCAATCTGGCTATATGTCCCTGTGTGTCCACTTCCTTCCTATTCACCTTTATGACCACATCTGATTCTGTTTCTCATTCATTATGTTTCTGTTCTGTTTCATTATGTTCATAGATTCATAGGTTCATAGATTCATAGGTTCATAGGCGTTGACTAAGCTAATGACCACAAGGGCCTTTTTAAGCCTAGCATCCCAAATCTCTGACAAGATCTAATCCCCTTGATAAGTGTAACCATGGGCCTGGGAGATGAACCATTTACAGGTTACCTTAGTCCATTAGAGACATTGGTGCCAAACCAGGGATGAATTTCTGGTTTCCCACCTAATTGCCTAAGTTGCACTTGAATTGGGTTAGGGAGGAACTCTGCTTCACATGGATGGGGAGCCTGCTCCATAGATGGGGTAGTCTCTGGGATACATACCTATCTCTCCAGCAGGTGCTATTTATATCATAGGTAAGGTTTAAGTTTTTAGAATGGATAATTCTGGTACTGTTTCTTTTGTGGAGATGCTGGAGGTCCATCAGAGTTGGGTCTGACAATGCCCTGTATGCCAGGCATAGATCTCCTCTCAAAAGCCTGTAGGAGACAGAATACAGGGATAGGCCCTGTATTCTGTCTCCTGTATTCTGTCTCCTACAGGCTTTTTAGAGGAGACAGAATACAGGGATAGGAGGAGGAGACAGAATACAGGGATAGGCCCTTGAGGTGGTCTATATAAGGATATGCCTGGTTAGGTACATACCAAAGGGGGCATGGTACTCAATGATAGGTCTGATGAATGCCAAATACAGTGGAACAATGACTTCCTTGGACTTAGGTGCCAATACTTTGTTTATAAGTTGCACAACATAGAGTAATTTCTTCATCACTGTAGACACGTGATGAAGAAAGGCTAGATTACTATCTATGTATGTCCCTGACTACTGGCTCAACTCTAAGGGGTGTGTTGTCAACATGATAGTTACCAGGGATGGATGACTTCCCAAAGGATACTATTATGCATTTCTTGTCATTTAGTTTTAGTTTATGGCTCTGACACCAGTTGTTTGTCTGTGTCATCCCCTCCTGGAGAACATTTGTGTCAGTGTGTGGGATTCAATAACAGCTCCTAATTTGCAATCATCTGCAAATTTAGTCAGCCAGAGACCACTGACATTGGCCTTGACTTCTGAGAAGTAAATGGCAAAATGGAGCAGTCTAAGGACTGATTCCTGAGGGACTCCACTTCTTACTGGCTTCTTTGTAGAGGTGGACTCTCCAATTATAACTTCCTGGGTCCTGTCTGTGAGCAAGTTGGCTATTCACTGGGTGACATATGGATTTGTACCTAACCTCTTGAATTTGTCAACAATGCCCAAGTGGGATATTGTGTTAAAATGCCTTGACCCAGTCAAGGTAGGCAGTGTGAAAGATTTTGCCCTCATCTAATGCTTTGGTGACCTTCTCAATGAAGTTCACCAGGTTGAGTAGGCACGATCTGCCCTTGACAAAACCAGACTGGGTTGGGTCCAGTGTCTGGAGGTTTACTATATCTCTGTTGATCATCTCCATGATAATTCTTTTCATGACTTTACATATATGACTAGTGAGACTTATGAGTCTGTAGTTTCCAGGGTCTGTAGATGGCCCACCTTTGTGCAGAGGAATCACCGTTGTCTTTCTCCATTCATGAAGCACAAAGCCTTTTTGGATGCTACAGTTAAATAGCAATTCCAGAGGCCCTGATAGGTCATGTTTCATGCTATATAGAAGGCATCCTGGGATATTTTCTGGGCCCATTGATGCAGTGTTGTTGATCTTAGAAAAGGCATTAAGGACCTGTTCCCTAGTGATAGTAGGGGGAGTTATATTTGATGATATTTCCTGAGGGAAGGTTGAGAGGGAGAGAGGGGTAAAGCAGGAGCTGAATTTATCAGCCATGAGGTTTGTTATATCTTCTGGCTCAGTATAGGCGGCTCCATTTACAATTAGCTCTTCACACAATTGTGCATTGCCTTTGAGGTTGCAGACATAGCTAAATAATGCTTTGTGGTGTCCTTGGCCTGGGAGACCAAACTTAACTCAAATTTAGCTTTAGTGGACTTTATTTCTCTTCTGAATTGTTTGTTTAGTTTGATGAGAGTGCTTTTATCCTCCTGGGTGCTGCACCTCCTAATTTTTGCCATGATTTTCTTTCTCCTGTTATACAGCCAATTGATTTTGTGATTCCACCAGGGTGGCTTGTTTTTTGAGTTAGTTCTGTACTTCTTCCTGGTGGATGCAGCTGCCTGTATGCAGAAGCATTCTCAGGGTTTATGGGGGCTTGAAATTTTGCCAGGTTCTCACTTGATAGCATCAGATTAGCCATAGAATAGCTCCTGAATATTCCAGGTTTAGCTGAGGGTCCAGATTTTATTTTTACTTCAAAGGAGACCGTTTTTTGTGGTCTGACCTTACCAGGGAAGGCATTACAGTAGGAGGTGTGCAGCTCTCTCCCATATTAGTGAGGACCAGATCCAGTATGGTTGGTGTATTGTTTACAAAATCCAGGAATCTCTGTGCATGTACATTGGGTGTCGTATAGGATTCCCAGTTAATAGTGGAGTAATTAAAGTCACCCATGAATATGGTATTGAGTTGGATGGTTAGTGTTTCTAATAAATTTAAATACATGATATGGGTTTCCTGGGTCATTAAGGGGGACCTATAGATGGCAAGGAAGTGGTATTGGATTTTACCTATGGTGATTTGAACATGGAGCAGCTCAAGCGCATTGTCCTGTTTGACGAGCCTTAAAGTATATTTATTTTTGGTACTTATGTATTATCGCAACCAGATTTTCGCGGTAATGCTGGTTGCTTCTCGTTGTGTCAAGTAGCACCAAAAAAGCATTAAAAAGCTCAGAAATATGTTTTCTTTAATGTTTTGTGTTTTTAGGAAGATTTATCAGTTAAACAGATGAAAAAAAAAGGTTTGAAAATAGGTTTCCCCATTACTGCCAGCATTTCATATCAGTTAAGCAAGTCCCATTCTACTTCAAATGCGTTAAGCAATCCACATCTAGCTTCCTACATAGAAAAACAGTACAACAGCAACTGAGCAATCTATATCTTCTGAGCTTCCTACACATACCAAAAAACATTACAGCAGGGACTTAGCAATCCACATCTGTTGAGCCGTAACACATAGGAAAATCAATGACATTCAATCAGCCTTTACTATGCAAACAGAAGCATCACAGCATAAAAGCAAAGCAGTACTGTCTACTTCTTGCAAACTTTGGCAAAGCCTTTCTTAGCAATCCATATCTGTTGAGCCGTAACATAGGAAAATCAATGACATTCAATCCGCCTTTGCCCTGAGAATAGAAGCATCACAACATAAAAGCAAAGCAGAACTACTTCTTACAAATGTTTGTAAACCCTTTCCTATTTTTCCTGACAAGCTTCTATTATAAAGTTTCTTCAGAACTGTTTGTAAAGCTACAAGAAATAAAGAGTTTACCTAACATAAATTGCATGTGTCCCATTTCTTCTTTTCACCAATACATCCAAACAGAACAGGGTAAAGCTGAAAAACAATCTTTTCCACACAAGAACAGCACTAAAAGTAATCCATTCCACAATACGAAAGCAGCTAATCCGTTTGAACTATGCGTGTGTATAACATCGTACGCTAACTCTCACACTCCTTTCAGGCCAGCATACGTATACACGCAACCACTGTGACTGTTGAATTCAAGCTTGACATCTTTACAGCAAACTACCCACAAATCCTAAAATTTTAACTATTAATCATTTTACAAACCCACCACCAATATCCTAGCAAACTTTTTAACAGTTTACCTTTCCCAATTACACTTATTTGTTGTTTTAGTAAAAGACAAGAAAGCATATCATGTCTCAAAATCTGGTTGCGATAATACATAAATACCTTATTTCTGATGTAAATAGAGACACCTCCACCTTTAGTCCCTGCCTATGAAGCAACTGGCCTAAATGTGTGGAAAGCATTATAACCTTGCACTGTTGGTGTGCTGTCTGTGGCTTTAAACCATATCTCAGTGACTGCACAGACGTCAGCATTCTGTAGGGTAAAGAGAGCTTCTAGGGAGTGGAGTTTTTTGTTTAGACTCCTAGCATTCAGCAGTAATACCTTTAAATTTTCTTAGTTTTGATTTGCTATGTCAGAAGTACTTTTAGTTTGGTATTGCCCAAAAAAGGCACTATGGGGGAAGACAATGTTTTAGCTAATATTCAAAAGCCTAGAAGGAAGAGGTGCAGACCATCCCTGGCAAAGCAGCATAGTCTGGTGACCATCTCCTTCCATGCTGATTAAGATTGCACCCCCTTAGAATGACACCAGAAACTAAGCCAGATATTAAAGTCAATCATCTTTTGTTCGTATTGTGGCATCATCCTTAAGAGAAGTTAAATGCTGCTCAATACCAGCCTGAGACACATATTCCAAGTGCTCCATGATGTCTGTCTTTATATACTCTAGGGAGGTGCATCTCAACTCATTTACTCCCACATGGACTATGACTGAGTCATATTGGTATTTGTGGTCCAATAACCTCCTGAGTGAATGCATAATGTGATATATCCTAACCCCTGATAAGCAACTGACTGTAACTTTCTCTTTATGCAGCCTGGTGAGAGGGACATCAGTGTGCCTCATGATAGAGTCTCCAATGACCAGAATATTGGACTGTGTGGTAGCTTGCCTTATGGGCTTAGAGGTAGAAGATCTATGAGATGTAGCTCTCTGTGTTGATGTGGGTGTTGTTTTGAAAGAGTGCGTTTGGAGTTGCTGAGGATATTTGTTTTGTGTACTTCATCTAGGAGGTCTTTGTGGTTTAGGAAGGTTACATGTAAGTGCCTCAGCATATGTGGGTCGATATGTCTGCTTTGAATTGTGCATGATGGGTGCAGCGTGTGTACTACTGACAACCTTACTGACATTAGGAGTACTTTTATGTGAGAGCTTTGCCTCCAGTGACATTGTGTAAATACATCTCTCACATACCATATCAGTTTGTTTGAGAATTAACTGGCTGTCAGTAAATATGAGCCAATTTCTACATTGCCTCAGGATGCCCATATCCACCAAGTCAGTAATGGAGACATTAGGAAAGTTCATATTCATGGCAACAGACCCTTTTTATTGATTAGACAATTGGAGTGAGAATATCAATCACTGTCAGGAGTATCCAGTTTGGAACTATGTGGACAGTGCTTGTCACTGCAAAATAGTTGTCCTATGTGCAACTAGGTATTGGAGACATTTCAAGTGTGCTTTCACAGGAGAAATGTCACTCAAGGTTTCTTAATATAGGTATTATGTTATAGGTATTGTAAGGAGTCTGTACAGAGCACTGCCAAACACTTGAGGGGAAACTAATATGTAGATCCTGAAAATTTAAAGGTGAAGTATTTAGGGAGATATTCTGAAGTTAGAAACAAATCAAGCAGTATTTACCAAAAATAAAGAATTAGCTTATCAAGAATGATGAAAATAGGGGAGTCGCATGAAGGCTACTGCATGGCTACTACTAATGCTGGTCTCACCACAGCTTCACTCGGGATACAATGCTCCTTTGCTTCTTCTCTCACCAGAAGCAAAACATTAGCACCAATCCCAAGATGAGAAGCAGGCCACAGCCTGTTTGGTGATCCACAGTCTTGTCCCTGATGATGCAAGAGTCTGTAGGCTTGTAGCCTTTTTCTGGTAGATGCCTCGAATAGCAACCAGACCAATCAGGAATGTTAAGCAAAGACACTCACTCTCCAAACAGAAACAGGCAGAAATCAATGCACTCTGCTCCTTCTATAACCAGGATCAGAATATAAGCACAAATTCCAAGCTGTCACCTATAAAGCAGTTATTAAGCTTTCTGGTGATCAGCAGTCTCCAGGAAATAATGTAACTGTACTCCTTCTCTCACCAGGAGAAAACAGAAGCACTAATCCCAAGCTGACTACTGAGAGGCAGAATGTGGGCTCTCCAATAACTGGTGGTCTTGCAATAGATGGCTTATCCTAAACACTGCAGTGTGCACTAAGCAGTTAGATATGAAAGTGGGCAACTTAAGCTCTATCTGGTTAAGTGGAGAGCCACTATTTTAAAAGTGCAAGATAGATTGAAATGGGGTGGGCACTTTTGTATTCTGGTACTATGGAATACAGTTGGATGGCCAATAAATTTAAATAGTTGAAGGGGAGTGATTTCACATAATAATAAATGTGTGCTTACACCAGCCAGTGAAAGGATAGAGGGAAGTAGATATATGGTCAAATTAACATAAGGGGCAGATAACTAGATGTGTCACTGCTGTCTGTACCCTTTTATCTACCATGTTTTTCCCTTCTCTTTCATTTTGTGGTGACATCTCCCATGTTTTTCTTTCTTTTCTTCCACCTTCCCTTGTGCCACCCCAATTGTCCTTACTCTTCTGATGTATCCTTTCTCCCATGTCCTCCTGCTTTTTTTCTTTTTACCTTTCCCATCCTTATCTACATACTACCATCACCCTATTTGCTACACCTGTGTAGTCCTACTCTATCATTTCTTACCAGAACAGCTAATGCTATAAGATATTTAGCTCCCACATTGTTCCCCATTCTCCACCGAAGCTCCCCCATTCATCTGCAAACCTCAGATTCTCCCATCCTAAAGCTCCCTTATCCAAGCAGTTGTCCCTCATCCCGAGTGCCTCACATATTTGTCTCCCACCTAAATCATTCAGTCTGTGCTACTTCTTCAGATTGTCCCTTTCTTGAATTGCTCATGTTTCTCTGTATTATCATTGTGTTCCCTACAATGTTTTTTTTTTCAATATGTAAACAATTTGGCTTCAAGATTTGTTTCTTACTTGATAAACAAATGCCAGACAAGTGACATATTAATAGTAATGAAAAGCAGAGGACAGAAAATAATCACTTTGTTTACCTTAATATGAACATTTCATTGGTCTTATATTAGGCTTGATATCTAATCCAAACTAGGAAAGGCCAAAATATATTTTTTATTTATTCCAGTTGGTAACTAGGTAGGTGGATTGTTCAGATACTTTTCAGTTTCAACCTTGGCCATGGTGCGATAAGGCAGTTGCAAGTAAAATATTATGAAGAAATGTTTACAATATATTACAAGTAATTGCAGTGCTGCAGCTATGCAGATTTTTCTAGAAGAACTACTGTTTTGGAAACGTGCTCTCATCAGCAAAAGTTAGCAAAGAATGTATACTGTAAGTGTATAAGACACTAACTATATAGATGACAGTATTACTTGATATCTGGTTTATTTAAATCTTTACTTAATTACGTCAATGGGGAAACATAATATATCCTACACAACAAAGCTGCATTTTACAAGGTTAAGATGTCTTATTATGAACTAGATCAGTGGATAGATGGGTTTCTGGTAAGGAGAGTTAAGCATGATTCCATTCATCATGTTTTATTATAACTCATTCACTATGATAGGTTTTCAGTCATTTCTGAGTTGATATTACTGTTAGTGTATTGACCTTGATTTTGAATTCCATTTTGGATTCCATTAATGAGTGTATAGATTCACATAAGCTATATGTCCTCTTTGAGGAACAAAATGAGACACTGTTGGTCCCCTTTGCAAAGAATAAGTGATGGTAGCTATAGAAATGAATTTAATAAAGCTGCCTCCCTTATTCACTAATAAAATGCTTTTGGAGATGTTGAATAGACTCCTATCTCTAAAGGCTTCTTTTTCTGCCTTGTCTCATGTGACTACAGTAGCCACTATAAATAGGAAACTAAGAAAGATCAAGGCTTTGGAGGAATGTTACCACCTAAATTAATTTCCAAATGAAAATATAACAGCTACATGATAATGTGATCTAATGGCTGAAATCTCTGACTCCCTTGCTGGTGTACCTTCAGGAGTGTTGGCTCATACTTGATAACCAAATTAGAGATAACATCAGGCATGCCATGTGGGAGGGCAACTTAGCTAAAGTCAAGAGCTTCCCTTGTCTGACTCACTCTTGCTATGGATAAAAAAAAGGAACAAAAGCTTCAAGAAGCCATATCTGTTCATGGTTCTTCACTTTTTTCCTCTGGTATTTGCTTATTTCCTTAGGAAAATGTAAGAATTTGGGCAGCACAATGGTGCAACACTTAACACCTCAGCTTATGAATTTTTTACAATTGCTCCAATTTCCTTAAGCATCACAAAAGTCACAAAATCATGCTGCAGGTGATTTGGCAAGTGTTCAAATTGCCAACAGGTGTAATTGCAATATCTGAATGTGTGTGCATCATGTAATAATGTGATATTGAGGATTAGATTCTTTGCCTTGTGTTCCTTGTGTGGAAAGATAGACTCTGACTTTCCCATGGCACTTAACTAGATAAAATATTTATCAAAGAATGAATGAATGAATGAATGAATGAATGAATGAATGAATGAATGAATGAATGAATGGATGAGTAACTTCATTAATTATATGTTGGCTTCGTATGTCAGTGGTTAAATAGAGCCAGTATAGTATGTACTCAAATAGTGAAAGAAACAATGATGCCCCCTTCTCATAGTCCCTTTCCTTTAGCTCTTCAGACTATAACCTGTTTGATTAGGCTTGGAACACAGGGTCAATCCAAAACAGAACAGTCATTGTGACCTTTCAATTTTACAGAGGGCATCCTGCTATCCTATAAAGACCTCTCGTTATTTTCACCAGAGGGATAGTCAACAGTGCAAGTGTTTTGTGGGCTATCTGGGTATAAAGTGAAATCCCTCAAGTAAGTGATACTAGACAATTATTTCTGCCCTTCAGGCATATTAAACAAAGTTATTTATTTGAAGTAACCAAATATTTACTCCTAGGCATGTTACAATTCAAATAACATAGTAACAGGCAATGCAAAAGTCAGCAGAATTAAAACAGATTCAGAAAAAAGGAATACATAAATAATTTAAAACATCATGAATCACATAGGTGGTAGTCCCCTAAATACAGAAAATGTAATAAGGGATCTGGGGACCCAAGTAGATAGTAATCTCTCCTTTGATAATCATATTGCCAAGGTGGTTAGAAAATCCTTCTATGTGGCCCACCTAATCACAAAAGGGTTTGCATCTAGAACAAAAGATGTTATTGTGCCTCTCTGGCGATACCACTGGTTCAGGGTGCCAGGTCCAGAGAAGCACGCAGATAGAGCTTTAACACAATTTTATTTCAAAACACCAAAAAAAAGCGTTCATTTTTTCATTTTTTCATATTTTCGACCATTTTACCTATAGCATAAAAGGTACTACTACACTTTTCTCACATAGTTGTCTACCCTCTTTTTAGAGGTGAACACAGAAAGGGAACCTACTTAGTTCAGTTTTATAGTACTTTTCTTAGGATATTTACTACCACTGTCTAGCATAGAATTTTTATTTACTTCCCAAACACTACAAACATGTAGAGTTAATTTAGGAGGTAAATAGCTAGGCTAGTTAAAGTACTACTCTACATTTGGAGGCATGATACGATTAATTCAACATTTGTTATGCAATTTGTGTACATGCTGCAATTTTAGGTGTGTGTCCTGAAGTATTCTGCTTTTTGCTTCTGTTTTTAAATTTAGGTATTTTTATATTCTAGATGTTGGTTTTCTATATGGTTTTGTACTCAACATGTTCGAATTTTTAAATAAGCTTAAATGGAATGCGCAAGTCCTTGTTTTGAATGGTGACGTCATGTAGGACTAAAACTTTTAAACGGACTTTGGCGCCAATGTTTTTGTATTTCTGATGAAGCTATTGTTTGAGCAGTAGCGAAAACACTTTTTTTTTTTTTTTTTGGTGTTTTGAAATAAAATTGCGTTAAAGCTCTATCTGCGTGCTTCTCTGGACCTGGCACCCTGAACCAGTGGTATCGCTAGTTTTGGTTTCTTGTTTGGTTCCAGTCTATTGTGCCTCTCTATTCATCACTCATTAGGCCCATCATAGAATACAAAGCCCCATTTGGGATGTACCTTACAAGACACCTGCAACAGCTGGAAAGACCACAAAAGTACCTCACCAAGAAGAGGATTACTGGCCTCAAACAGATGCCCAATGCAGCCCAACTCAAGAAACTCCAGCTGTACTCGGTTGCATACCGCTTACTCAGAGGTGATCTCTGCCTGACATACAAGGCCATGTCCAACCCTGAATTGATGGACATGTTCCACCTAAAAAAAACAAACAAATCCCAGAGAGCCACATGCTCTGGAGATATAAACCTCACCACAATGATAAATAGGACGTGCTAGAAGGATAAATTCCTGTCCCAGAGACTCCCCATGCTTTGGAACAGGATTCCAATACACATCAGGCAGAGCCCCTCAAACTTTTAGCCCCCCCCTAAAACTCTTCAAGAGAAACCTTGGCGGGTAGATGGGAGACAGAAAATTTACCCCAGGGATCACTGCAGTGGCTCTGCTGAACAGAGGTGCAGGGAACTAATGGTTCTGCTGGACAGAGGCACAGGGAACTAATCTAAGGGGGTGGTGAAAACCAGCACATTCTGGCTAGGCGTATAAATGCCCTTGGGCAGATAGCCTAGTGCTTACCTATGAACCTATGAACCGTGAAACAAAACTAGTGCCCTTAAAGGATTTTAATGTAACTATGCATTATATAGAACAATTTCAGCAGATGGGTAATCAGAATTATGCCTGGGCCAGCAGGGATCTACTTGGCCAGCAGTCACCCTTCCTTAACCTGCCATTTAAACATAATTTAGCCCTGTTAGAAACAATGCTGTCACTTAAGATTCTCAGCGCATTATACATCATTTCTGTTCTCCCAGTGGTGCATATTACAATACCCACCTTCCATCTAAATTATGTTAAAAATAGCTTCATCACATCAGCTGCATAACTCTTAAAATAAAAGAAACACATATCCATGATGGAGAATACCAACAATCTGCATTTTCCGTTCATTCCGGATAAGGGGACATGGCAACCCCTTATTCTTCCTCACCCTTCTAAACTTTCTACATGACGTAAAGGACATGCCACCCCACATTATAAATGCAACTAATGGAAAATGCTGCTACTAATGTGGTTGCAGTGATTGAAATAATATTATTCATCTGTCTAGCATCCTAGGAAGTAGGATAGAATGATAAATAGGTTTTGTGGGACCCCTAATCCCAAGCATTAGTAATGTTTCTAATTCAGCTGCTAAAGAAATAGGGTTAGATTTTCCTCATCTAGCATCCTATTTCTTGGTGGCCAGGTTTGTTATTTAATTCTTTTAATGGACTCTGGATGTAGAACTACCTGAGGAGAGATGAATTATCCAGGTTGCCAGTAATGCTCAATATTACATATAAGCCCTTCAGAAAATGCTAGTGCATTACTCAGACTCAGAGACATTTTCTTTTTGCTGTACTCAGTCTGTGGTATTCAAGACGTTAAGATGGTGTGAGGAAGTCTATAATAGTTTGGTGATAGTGTAACACACCATGTCCCTGATGCGCAGTAGCAAACCCTACTCTAATACCTCCCTTAATAAAAATGATGCAGACCCATCTTGTCTTGTCATGCATACTTAATAAATATGCATTACATTTTCACATAACAACACAGGTATTAGGTAATGAATATTCATAAAAGTAAGCCTTATCTGAATGCTGCAATAGTGCTATTATTACCGGTGTGCAATAGATGTAAATATTAGCAAAAAAAAAATGAAACAATTACATCACCACAGTAAATATACCACACCCAAAACTATAGTGATATATATCATATCAACAACATACTTCATACAAATGCATGCCCAGTCAGTAATAATATATGTACTCAGTGAATTAAAATGAGTTGTACTGGTTCAATTAAAAGAACACCACAGTCAAAATGCTTTGACATCGATTTTCCTAGACTAGAAAAGCCAAATTATAAACATAGCTCTCAACCTTTTGTCTCCAAAATTAGGAAAATTATCCTTAATGTGGATCAAATTGGCAAAATATAGGGCAACTTCAACTAGGTAGCTCAGAGAATAGTTAAAATGCCATTCTATGTACTTATTAAAAGTTTTGTTGTTGAATTAATATGTCTCAGTATTATTTTCCATGGAAATTAGTTAAAAAGGTGTTAAGTTGACATTACAGCTGACAGGAAGTTGTGGTTTATGAATTTTCACTTACTAATCTAGTTAATGCATATTCATAATCAATCACATTACCCAGCAAGTGCAAATCCATTACTTCAAGTAGGTGATGTGTCAATCAAGGTTAATTTATACATGACACAATGGGTTTGCATATGTCAGTCATGTTAGGACTGTCCAAACCTGCACAAATCAAGGGGAGGTGTGTGTTCTTCACTATACTTTTCAACTGTCCAGATTTTTGCATAATGTCCATATTTTTGTCTCATAGTTTTGGCTTTTTTCTCATAGCATATGTGGTTTTCTGGCAAATTACTGAGGTATGAAGTCATTAAAAAATGATAGACATTTGAGCATCAGACTTCATATCCTTCAGGAAATGCATGCAAATGCAAAACTTGTTATTTTATCTACTTTCTGAGTTTGTAAGAGCAATATTTAAAATATGTCCCTGATTCTGGACATTTCTCTCTCCCCTATTATTTTTGGATTTGTCCAGATTTCTTGTGTTAAGAGGTTGAAAGGTATGTTCTACACTTATGCTAATATCAATAAATTGGTTTCATTGCCTTAACAAATATTCTTTTTTACCATACCCAGAATTATGTGTTAGCTTTCAGTTAGGAGTACACGTCTTCTTTACGTGTTAACAAATTAAGTCATACATGATGGGCAAGTAATATCTCTGAAGTTTTTAAACAAGTCTTTGGGTATGATATGATGATTTATGTAGGGAATATACTGTCTGGTTACCTCTAGGGTATAAACATTTCTCTCACTCCTATACAAGTTGCAAACCCCCCCCATATATTTGAAGGAAATGTGTGTCCTTTGGACACTATTATAAACTTGGGCCATTATGATTGTAACAGTAAGTATGTGGTTTACTTAGCTTTCTGTAATTCATATTTCACCTTTTATATTGGCAAAACTGAATGTCACTTGAAAAAGAGAATCCAAAAGCATTATTATGCCATGAAGGCTGAAAAAAACATCCAATGCTCCTTCTCAGCACAAATTAGTATGTAATAAGAATAAAAAAGAAAACTATTTTTTGGTTCTTCTGCAAATCATTCAAAAACCATCCTTGGGAATATATGCTTGAATAGCATGAATTACTTTGGCAAGTGAGATTAAATGCAAGTGAAACCCCAGGTTTTAACAACACTGTTTTTTAGTGTGTTAAAACTTCATGCTGCACGATTATAGCTATGGGTTTTACCTCAGATTGTTTTATATAAATATTCCTCACTGTTTTTAGTTAGTATAGAGCCTTTATCTATGTAATGATTTAGGTATTTGCATTAAATGTTTAATTATCTGTATCAGTGTTGTTTTTTTTTTAATTAGTTGTACGCCATCATGTGATTTTTTTTTAAACTTCTGTTTAAATGTCAATTTGATGCTCTCCCCAGTTCTGATGAAGTCCTTAAGTGTTTAGGAAAAAAATGCTTAACTGGAATAATAAACTTGTCTTTCTCAATCTGCTCATGTGGTCTGGTAATGTCTTCATTTTGAATACTGCTTAAATGTGTATGAAGAGTGTTTACCCTTAATATTTTATTTACAGTGCCAGTACCAGATTATAGTACTACAACTCCAAAATCACCTTCCAAATCCACTTGGAATTGCTTAAACTATGATTCAGGTACTGTACACAGCCATGAATGAAATATGTAACTGTCAGCACTTTGGTACAAATTGCCTTCAAATATATTAGTAAATCTAAATCTGCTTGTATAACTCCATTCAATAATTGCATTGCTCAGAATTTTTGTAACATGTTGTATGATGTCCAGCATTGTTTGTTGTCATTTAACAACCAAGCTGTTTGTTATAATTTAGCAAAATTACAACGGCTGGCCTTGAAATAATTTCAGCATAATAGGGAAGCAATTGTAAAATCAGCTGATAAAGGTAAAATGATTTTCTACCACGATTTTTAAACTGTTTGCTTCTTTTGAATTTTAGATTCTGATGAAATTCTAGTGTATTAAAAGAATGAAAACTCTAAGTTGATCTAAAACCACATCTGAGTCTCCTCTTTGCTGCTCTTGGTAGAACCCTTTTTCTAGTTTATTGGTCCTTTGTTTGGAATTTAAAATGTGGATTTGTTACACTCACAACAATATTGTATATGACTCATTTAACAGATAATAGGATATATATTAAAAACAAAAAAGTGGATTATACTGATGTTAATGAATTTAAAAGTTATATTGAGAAAGGTGTTAGATTGAGATTTGTTCTGCTATATGTAGTAGAAATGTTTTAGTTAATAAACCAGGAATTCCTTGTTTTGCTTGTTTTCTCAGATTGTGGAAGCTTTTTAGAGACCTTTGATAAATTTTAATTGCAGTATTGTTGGCTTATGTTACAAAATTATCCTTTCTTATTAGAGGTTTATCGGATCTAATAATGAAATTACAGAGGTATAAGTGGCAAAAGGATAATCATTGGGTTATCATGGATATTGAGAGCCTGTGGGCAGGATTCAGAAAACTTTGTCACATCATAGTAGCCATGTGCATGATGTGTGTGATTCAGACAAAATAGCTCCATGATGCGGCTAGGCAAAATAATGTTGTTGGCCGTGCTATTTGCTAATGACTGCATGAAATGCACCATGTATGATAATAGGACAACATAAGATGGCACAGTGATTCAGAGATGTTTAACTGCAGTGGAAAGGAGCTGTGCCGACTTAATATTTGAATTCAGCCATATGCCCTTATTGTGGTGGAGCGGATTATAGTATCCTAGGGACTGCTGCAGCTATAGTAAATGTGTTTCTGCAGGGGGCTCTTATTGCAGCAGTAATGTTTAATGATGTGCATATCCTAGGGACTGCTGCAGCTATAGTAAATGTGTTTCTGCAGGGGGCTCTTATTGCAGCAGTAATGTTTAATGATGTGCATATCCTAGGGACTGCTGCAGCTATAGTAAATGTGTTTCTGCAAGGGGGCTCTTATTGCAGCAGTAATGTTTAATGATGTGCATATCCTAGGGACTGCTGCAGCTATAGTAAATGTGTTTCTGCAAGGGGGCTCTTATTGCAGCAGTAATGTTTAATGATGTGCATATCCTAGGGACTGCTGCAGCTATAGTAAATGTGTTTCTGCAGGGGGCTCTTATTGCAGCAGTAATGTTTAATGATGTGCATATCCTAGGGACTGCTGCAGCTATAGTAAATGTGTTTCTGCAGGGGGCTCTTATTGCAGCAGTAATGTTTAATGATGTGCAACATCACCCTCTGAGGCACAGGGTCTTTCAACCTTGTTTAATATTTCATGACCTCCATGTTAACAACATAGTCAACAGAGACACAGTGCAACAACTTGTAGATTTGTAGGCCTCTTCTGCAGCCCTATGGGATTCATGAAGTATCTATACTAGAGTATGCAAAAATATGTGTGGCATTACATATATTAGCTACAGGGACCTTTCAGTGACCTCCTGGGGACAAAGTGGGGGGTATCTCAGGCATCAGCCTCAGGAATACTCCATCATGGTTTTGATGTCAAGATTCGTCATGTGGTGGCAACACATGTGATTCCCATGTACCCCAGAGGAGAGAGAGACAACACCATGCAGGAGTTCTATGATATAGCCCACTTCCCAGAGGTACTTGGGGCAAAAGGCTGTACTTACATAGAAATAAAGGCCTTGCCTAGTGAACCCAGAAGCAGGTATCTGAACTGCAGATAGTATCACTCTATCAACTGCTAGGTGCTCTGTAATGCATAGGGTATCATCTACAATGTGTGTTCAGGAAACCCAGGCAGGTTGCCCAACTTCCACATATGGCTCATATATGAACTATATTAATGGTATGCAAGGGGTAACTTCCCACATGGACATCTCATAGATGATGTCAGATATGCCCTGGATCCCTGGCTCATGACACCAATAAAAAAACCATTCTATAAAGCAGACCAAGGCTACAACTATGCTCTACCACAAACCAGAAACATTACTTATTATATGTTTGGGCTGCTAAAGCCACACTTTCTCTGTCTAGATTCATCTGGTGGTGCCCTGCATTATGACACTGCTACATGTACCACAATACTGACTGTGGGTGCAGTGTTACACAATATTGTACTTAGGAACACTTACAGCAGAGTGGGCTCCTGCAGGTCCAGCAGTTCCCAGTACAACAGGCAGTAGAATATGAGGCAGATGAGTAGTCCGAGGAGGAGAAAACAACAGGAGATGATCATGCTTGATGGACATAGGCACATTATGCCCAAAATGTCTAGATGAATTATGTCTGTCAGATGACACAGAAGATCTGGAATTAGATCCAACATCCAGAGGGGATACATCTGGTGAGGCCAGATGAAGGGGAACCAAATTTGATGAGCCTAATAAAGGGCAATAAGGATTACTGTGCTCATCAATCGAGATGCTTTCTAAAGAAATTTGGGGATCAGGGAGTTGGCGGTAAACATAAAGCAGGCTGGGGACCAATCATGGAGAAGAGAGAGAAGAGTGTCTTTCAGTGACTCCCCTGGTGTGGAGATCAGGGCAAAAAATCTGCTGCACTTGTTGTTGATGGGAGATGCAAAGAGATCACAGCATGGATGGCCCCATTGATGGAATATCTTCTCCACAATTTCATTGTTGAGAGACCACTCATGAGGCAATAGGAAGGATCTGCTCAACTTGTCTGCTCCATGGAATGTGCATTGCCATAAGAAATTGATTGGATGAAATCATCCATTGCCACACTCTCATAGCTTCTCGACATAATGGGTAAGATATGGTTCCTCCCTGTTTGTTGATGTACCAGACTATTGCCATATTGTCCATCTGAATCACAATAGTCCTTGAAGGGACAGAATCTTGAAAGGCCTGCAATGCCAGGAGAACTGATGTCATTTCTAGGACATTGATATGTGTGTTGGCCTTTTCTGGGGACCAGGTGCCTTGGACTGTCTTTCCCAAGACATGTCCCCTAACTTGGGATGCAATTGTAGTCACAATGCTTTGGGCTGAGAAAGTATGCATGGGCAGCTCTGTGAAATTTAATCAGAACAAATTCACCACCTGAGATATCTTTTGCATGCCTGAGTTATTCTGATCTGGGTTGACAAGGGCTGGTACAGGATGGACCAGTGAGTTGCCAGGGTCCATTGAAGAATTCTCATATGGTATCTCACCAATGGTACTAGAATTATGGCAGTGGACATTGAACCTAATGCCAGTAGAATCAATTGGGCTGAGAGTGATGAGTTCTGAATTATCTTCTTGACTTGAAATCTTCTAGTTTGAACTCTTGGCAGGGGAAGGGAGGCTGTTATTGATACATTGTTGAACAAGGCTCCTGTGAATTCCAGGACTTGAGTTGGTTCCAGATGAGATTTGTTGAGACTGATAGTAATGCTTGGGTGAGGGCAAAATTGGAGTACATAATCTCTTGCTTTGATTAGTGGATGCCTGGTCGGGGCAATAATGAGCTAGTCATCCATATAAGGAAATACTCAGAATCTGTGCAGTCTCAAGTGAGATACTACTACTACTGTCATGCATTTGTTGAACACCCTGGGGGGCTGTGGTGAGACCAAAGGGCCGTACTCTGAATTGGTAATGACTGGCTCCCAGCCGGAAGTGTAGGTATGTATTGGATTGCCTGTAATTTTTATATGATAGTACACATTGTGAAGATCTATTCAGCACATCCAATCATCCTTGTGCAGAAAAAGCAAAATGTACTGAACCATGACTATCCGAAACTTGGTATGTCAAACCAATTTGTTCAGATTCCTGAGATTCAAAATTGGTCTTCAGTTCCTTGTTTTCTTTGGCTCTAAAAAGAATCTTGAGTAAGTTCTGGATTCTTGCTGGCCTGCAGGACCTCTTGGATGGCTCTTTTTTCTAGAAGCTTTTTAATTTCCAGAGCTGCTGCTTTCTTCTGGCTGGGTGCAACATCTGAAAATTTATTTACTGTGTGTTGGGGAAGGGAAAGGGAAAAGGGAATTATATAACCTGTGGAAATAATCCTCTGCACCCACGTATCTCTTGAAATGTTTAGCCAGGCTCCCTGGTGCAGGGATAGATGACCCCCAAGTGCCTCCAAATGTAAGCAATCAGGCCTCCTTTCAGGAGCTCTGGTAGGGCCTGTCAGAGAAGGAATCACTGGAGCCCTGGTTCTGCAAGTCTCCTCTACCACGCGGGTGGCGCCTACCATTGGAGTTGCCCTCTCTGCCCCCCAAGAGAACTATCTCCACATGGGTCATGGAAAGGACCATGGGACATTTTGAACCACATCTTCTGACTTAAGGGCTGTATGACTCTAGGTTTGTCCTACTCCCTTTTCCATTAAAGGCAGGTTTAATATACATATGTTTCCAATTTTGAGGAATTTCCCCATATGTATACAACCTGGTAAATAATAGATATAATAGTTCTGTAAGTTCTTGCTGAAGTGTTTTCATGTCATTATTACTAATTCTGTTTCCTCCCTGGGCTTTGTTTTGATCTAGTTTATGTAGTTCTTTTTTAATATAATCTAATTTGATTTCAGTATCTGAGGTTAACTGGATGCCACTAGGACAACTTATGACTGCCTTTGTGGAGTCAAACTGTTTTGCATAAGATTTTTTTAAATGTCTATAGTCTGTTGTGTCAGAGAATACATTTTGTGAATCTACACACAGTTTATCAATTTCTGTCTCTTTACTCCTTCCACATCTTCTGTATCTACAGAACAGTTTCCTATTATGCTCAATATCTTTATATACATTTTCTTCAATTTTATTCTTGACCTGGTCTCACATTGTGCTTAATTTGTTTGTCCAGGATGTTTATTTCAGTTTTCAAAGTTGTAATTTGACCTCCTTTCTATTTCTTATATATATTTTTTGTCGCTCACCTTATTCAAGTATCTTGTTCTTATGGAAATATATCTTTCTGACATTCTGCACCTAGATCCTGGTGTTAAACATATTTTTGATTGTTTGCATTCAAATAATTTCCCTTTCAAAACTTTCCAAATTCCTTCTGCAGTTTTTCCACTGAACACATGGCTCCAATAAGTTTTACATAGTGGCTGTATGCTTCCATATAATCTGTTATTAATCTTCGGTGCATTAGCTTAGATTTTGTGTCCTATTTATATTGCAGATGAGGGCTGAGTCCCTAGATCAGGTAATAATGCCGCTACTTGTTTTGTGGATGTGCAACAGATCCATTAGACTGGGATAAGAGAATGTTTTGTAGCCAGACATAGATTGCCTCTCAGCAGCCTGTAGGATACTGAGTACAGTATTAGAGCTCTGAAGTGGTACATACAGGACGTGCTGTTTAAACCCTGTATTCTTTTTCTGGGGAACCTCTGTGGATGCTTCAGTTGCTGCATATGCTTGTTCAGGTACACACTGAAGGGATGTTGTTCTCAATGACTGGTCTGGTGAAGGCCAAGTACAAAGGAACAATGACGTTCTTGGACTTAGATGATATACCCTTACTTATAAGTTATACAACATGGAATGATTTAATTAACACAGTAAGCACATGATGGTCAAAAGTCAAGTTACTGTCTACATTCATTCCCAAATCCCTGACCACTGGATCTCCTCTTAGGGGTGTATTATCAATGTGACATTTTCCAGGGGTAGTTTTCTTCCTCAAGGATATTATTATGCATTTCACAGCACTGAGTTTTAGACCAGTTATTAATGTATAGCAGGCCTTCTTGGAGAGTATTTGTGTCTTTTGGGGATTCTATGACTTCCTAGTTTGCAATCATAGACAGAAGTAGAGGTAGACTCCTCTATTCTAACTTCATGTGTCCTATCTTTGAGCCAACTGGCTAACCAGTTGGTGACATATTGGTTTATACCTAATTTTGTGAGTCTGTGTACAATGCTGAAGTTGGGTATTGTGTTCAATGCTTTGGCCAGGTGAAGATAGACAGTATGCACTTTTTACCCTTGTCCATTGTTTGGTGACCTCCTCGAAGAAGTCTACTAGGTTAAATAGGCATAACCTACCCTTCATGAAACTGAACTGAGCTGGATACAGTATATGAAGGTTTCCTATGTCATTGTTTACCATTTCCATGATACTTCTTCCCATTGCTTTGAAAATGAAACCAGTCAGATTTATGGGTCTGTAGCGACCCAGAATCATTAATGATATGCCCTTGTGCAGAGGGATGACCGTTGCAGTCCTCCATTTCTTGGCAATGAAGTCTCTCATAGGCTATGTTTAAATAGAGATGATATTAGTCCTAATAGGTTATATTTCATGTTAATAAGAAGGTTTCCTGGAATATTATTGGAGTCCATCGATGCAGTATTCTTGGCATTTCAGAGTGCATTGAAAATCTGTTCCTTGGTGATAGTTGGGAAAGTTATGGTTAAGGGTATTTCCTAAGAAGTGTCTGGGGGGAATTGGAGTAAAATTGAAGCTAAATTTGTTGGCCAGTAGATTTGTTATACCTTTTCCTGCTCAGTATAGGTGGATCCATTTTACAATTAGTTCAGTATATCAGTGTATATTGCTTTTGAGGTTGCAGACATAGCTGAAGAATGCCTTGTGATTGTCCTTGGGCTGGGATAGTATTTTTACATCAAATTTGGCTTTGGTTGAGTTGATTAGCACTCAGAGCTGCTTGTTTAGATTGATGAGGGGAGTTTTTTTTTTTGTTTGTTTTTACCTTCCTGGGCATTTCGCTGCTAATTTTTGCCATCATTTTCTTCATGTTGTTATACAACCTCTTGATGTTGGGATTCCACCAGGGTAGCTTGTTTTTTGAATTTATTCTATGCTTATTTCAGGTCAGTATAGCTGTCTCTATGCAGCCATTAACATGATTGTACAGGGTTTTTGTGAACAATTTTGCATAGGCAGGTAGTCACACAATAGCAGCAGTCACAGAGTACTGAGAACTCCATAAGATTAATGACTTGACACATATGCAAACCACAGATGTTCACAAGTCAACCAAATAGGGCAACATTACAGTTTGGAGCAATGTTCTACAAAAAGTATGTGTACAGTGAGCCAGTGCACCATGAGTAGTGAGTGTCAGGAAGGAAGAAATGGGGTACAAACAGGAAAGCAAGCTGAGGCACATGCATCTGTGAAGTGAAATTGAACAATCACCAAAAAAATAAACTATATATATATATATATATATATATATATATATATATATATATATATATATATATATATATATATATATATATATATCATACCTCTCAACCTGGAAACATCAAAAATCTGGACAAGGTCCATGAAAAATAGGTACAAATCTGTACACTAATTAACATATAATTTGCGTACATAATTATGTAACCCCACCCACTCCAGTTGAATCGTGGGATACCATATTTTCTTATGAAATGTTAAACAGTTATTTTAAAACCATCTTTTGCAATGCAGAAACAAGTCTGAGCTAAAAGTGTGAAAAATGTCATCTACTGTAGTTGTAAATGCCTGTGATATTGTAATATGAGCACATTAACAGACTTTATTGGATACATTTTAACATATAATCTTAACTTCTCTGTTTCACATCACTTTACAAATGTTCATCTTACCCATGTGTAAGAGGAAAATGCAGAGAAATAACTAGCTAGTAATTCAGAGGTAAATTTGTACATAAATTAAAATAAATAAATGAGCTTTTCTGTTGAGAGGCACATTTTAGCCAAGGAAATTAACTGGCTACAGGGAAAAAAATCTGCAAAGTTTCAATTGCAGTCATTAGTGCTGGCTGAAAAACACAATTTCCTTCATCTTTCTCTGTATTGCCAGCTTCAAAGTTTACCACTAGGTTCCGATTTTTCCCACCAGAGGGTAATGTAATATTGTTTTATTAGACACTGAGGAATCATATTGCCAGTCTGTATCATGTGACATGGGGAAGTACAAGGATCTTAGAAATGAGGCTGAATGTATATATGCATGCTATGTGCTGTAGGGATTTAAGCTTAAAGAAACAGGCTTAACATGAAAACCCATTACAATCTAGTTTCATCACAGCAGTGTATTGTAGCTAGACACTTTCTCCCAGCAGAACAAAAGGACCTGAAGTATTCTTCCAGATCAAGACTTCATGGCAATGGAGTAATTCTTGTTGCGTCTTATTCCATTTGTCTCTTTATGTTATGGTTCATGGAGACACTTTATGTAAAATAAGTTAGCTTCTGGCAGATAGAGAGAGCGACAAATAGTAGTGAAGTCTGAAGTTTGTAGAGCTCACACTAGATAATCACACACACACACACACACACACACACACACACACACACACACACACACACACACACACACACACACACACACACACACACACACACACACACATAAAATAATTGCCCAGCTGGATACGAATTAAAATACATTGAAACAACGAGCAGCGTGGCTCAGATAAGCCAGCAGCTAAATAAAAATACATTGAAAAGAGCAGCACAAAACCAGTAGCTAAAGTAAGACATGGAAATGAACGCCTCATTTAAAATAAATTGAAAAGTCTCAGGGCTCAGATAAAATAACAAAAATTGAAACGAGCAGTAGCTACACTTACCCAGCCGATACGAGCATTTAAAAGAAACTGCAGCAGCAAAAGAAATGAGCAGCACACCTCATTTAAAATAAATTGAAATGGCTCAGGTCAGGGCTCAGATAAAATAAACTGAAACCAGGAGTAGACACTAAGATAAAATAAAATAAATTGAAACGAGCGAGAAGCACACCTCAGCGACTCACATAAAATACATTGAAACGAGCAGCACACAACCAGCAGCTAAAGTAAGACATTGAAAAGTGCACCTCATTTAAAATAAACTGAAATGGCTCACGTCGGGGCTCAGATAAAATAAATTAAAGCTAGCAGTACATGCAGCCTTAAGTACATGCTCAGATTAAATTGAAATGAGCAGCAGGCAGCAAAACTGAAATGACCCACAGAGAGAAATGGCCCTGCAGCAGGTAAACTTTGTACACATAACGGCCCAACAATAGCAGGTAAAATGGTAATGCCCAAAGAGATAAGCTGAAATGTCTGAAGAACAATGAATGTTCTTACCTGGAGGCAGGGACATGATGTGGGTGGACTCTGCAAAAGTTATACGCACATGATCCATCTCCCCTGCCATTGCTGTTCATATTCTTCTATTCCCTCCAGTCTAACAGGCAGTAGTTGATGTCATCACGCACACCCCTGTAGGCAGGTGATGGGTGGTGACATCAGCCATACATTTAAAGTTGAACTGTGTAAAAAAAACATTCTCTAGTGTTTCCTGCTGAAACTAGGTTAGCTAGGAGTTGCAGCATAGTCCAGATCCAGCCTGCTGCTTCTGGAACTGTTTCTAGTGGTCTGTTTATTCTGAGCACGTTTTCCAGGTCATCATGGATTGGAAGGGGCCTATCTGCACTTTTGTGAGAGAACTGTGTTTGATTGAGACCTGACTGGTAAAGGGAGGTGGTCTAGGGCTTGGAATAATTATCCTCATTGGTCCTTTTGAATTTTGTTAGAGTTTTTTCAAGTTTAGCTTCTGGTATTTAGGCCCTGCATCTCAGCACATTTTTTGCTTGTTTGTACCAAGCTGAATTGAGGTGGGCTACCAGCCACAACTCTGAGTTGAGATACCATATGACTAGAGGCTTCTAAACTTCCAAAAACACATAAGTTGCCTGTTTTTTTTTTTTTTTTTGCTTAGTTATACTATTTACTGCCCTTTTTTGCCTGCCGCCTACTTTTATAATGTATTCATTTAATGTGTACTAAATTACACTGCTATACTGCAATTGCCAGCTACACTGTTCCTGTAAAATCAAATTTTATTGCTGTTTTCAATGTTTGGCAATCTTTTTTTGTTGTTTCCACTGTTTGTTGAGTATTTACTGGTATTTTTTCCCTGTTTTAAAGCTATCTGTTCTGCCTGCTCTGGTTTTCCTGACAAGCAATATTTAATTGACTGACCTGTTAACTGTTTAAATCATTCTTCAGAGCCTCCTGGCTGATTTTCTGCTGTTTTAAACATTTTTTTCAGTGTCTCACTGCTATTTTTCTGCTGTATGAAACATTCTCTAGTGTTTCCCATGGAAACTAGGGTAGCTAGTAACTGTACCATAGACCAGATCAATGCCTGTTGCTTCTGGAGCTGTTTGTAGTAGTTTGTTCTGAGCATGTTTTCTAGGCTATCTTGGATTGGAAGGGGCCTCTCTGCACTTTTGTGAGAGAATTGTGTTGATTGGGACCTGACTGGTACAGGGAGGCTGGTCTGGGGCTTTGAATAAGCATCCTCATTAGTTCTTAGCTTCTGGGATTTAGGCCCTGCATCTGAGCACTGCTGCACAATTGTGTGCCAAGCTGGACAGTTAAATTCAACAGATTTTCCTTTAAAATCCAGGCAGAAATATCCATTCGCCGAGGTCCTCCATGATTGTTTCTGAAAAGCCACCCCTAGTGACAACAGTTTTCAATCTAACATTATGGACAGTTGGACTACTCTTGTTTCTCTTGTCAACCTTGTTGACTTGGGTCTGTTGAGGCAGTGTAGCAATTGCCTCATGTACACAGACTACCCTCTACTAATAACATGATCTCGTACATAGTGTGAGAGATGTACTCACACCAAGAATCTAGAATCCCTGCTCTTTCTCTCACTCAGAACAGTAACACGGAGAAGGTTGTCAACTCACCCACCACTACATATTCACATAATACCACTACTCATACATATAGTATGCATCAAAAAAATCCACATAAGCAGAGGGTCTCTTGAAAAACTTACCGAAACATCAGAGACCTCCAAAACACAAGTCTGCTACAGCTAACACAGTCTCCACAGCACCCATGACACATAGCAACACCAGTATCTCACCCACCAAGCCCATAAGGCATAGCACTCATAAACCAAATTTTCTTGTCATTGGAAACTCAATAATGAGACACACTGATGTCCCACTCACCAGGTTGGACAAGAAGAAAATCATGGTCAGCTGCCTGTCTGGTGCCAAGATTTGCCAAATTGTGCATGCACTCATTTCTGTCAGCAACAAGTACTGTTATGACTGTCATAGTTCATGTTCATGAGAATGACCTGAGACATACCTTGCTGGAGTATATAAAGAGAGACATAGTCGAACTCTCTGAGTATGTGTCTCAAGCAGGTATGTCCCTAGCCTTGATCAGCATACTACCCTCACCTAGAATGATGCCACAGTATAAACAAAACATGATTGATTTCAATAATTGGCTTAGTTATTAGTGTCATTCCAAGGGGATCCAATTCTTGCCTGCCTGGGAAGCCACAGTTGACTAACCTTACTGCTTTGCCAGAGACGATTTGCACCTGGTACCCTTAGGCTTTTGGCTACTGACAAAGGCTGTTGCCTCCCCCATACTGCCTTTTTTAGGCAAGGTCTTGAAAACAACATTACTGACATTACATTAACCAATCAGAGCAAAATAAGGGTCATGCTGTTAAATGCTAGGTGCTTAAACCAAAAAACTGCACTCACTGGAACCACTTCTATCACTAGAAGATGTAGATGTTTGTGAAGTCACAGAAACCTGGTTTAAAGCTATAGAGAGTACCACTGGCCTTGCAAGGCTACAATGCCTTCTGCACCTTTAGACTGCAAAATGAACATGTGAAAATATAGGAGGTGGTGTTTCAATCTATATTAGAGATAAACTCATCTCCCATCTAGTTAGACTGGACAACTCCATGGAGTACTCCAAGTCCAGGTTATGGTGGGTAAGATACCCATTCAAGTCCTAGCCAGTTATAGAGTTCCCCTCCATGGACCATGACAACTATGAAGCATTCTTAACCAAACTGAAGACAATCCAAATTTTACAGAACACACTGGTTATGGGGGATTTCAATTATCCCACCATCAACTGGGAAACCTACTCTAGCCTAAATTCTCTAGCACAAAATTCCTTGACTTATGAATTCAAATACCCTTGGAGCAAATTGTTCATACCCTGACACGAGGAACAAACTTTCTAGATCTGGTCCTCACCAACATGTCAAACAGGTGCATTGCTGCAAATGCTGAACCCTCATTAATTAAAACTAACCACAAATCAGTCACCTTCAAACTGACAATAACACCAGAACTCAAAAAGATTGAAATCAGACTAGAAAAAACAATCTACACCCTCCTAGGTAAAAGCATAAATGCACTCCAAGCCCCACCCCAAGCTGAAAGTGGTAACTACATCGAAGCTTACACTAAAGCCCTGTACAATCACTTGCATAAGTGTATAAACTTAGCTGTACCAGACAGAATCAAAGCCAGAGCACCAAGTAAAATCAAGCTGCCATGGTGGACTTCCAGCATCAACAAACTCTACAATAAATGCAAAAAGGTGCTGTCCAAGAAAACAAAGACAAGGACCCAGCAAAGGAAAAGCACCCACCTCAGTCTTAACAGACAAATAAGACAACTTGTGAAATCCTCCAGGAGCTCCTTTGAGAGAAACCTAGCAATTACTGCCAAGGATAACCATATGGCCTCGTGCAGAACTGGTGGCCAATGGTATCATACACACACTGTCCCCACAGAATTAGCAAATCTGCTAGTGAATAGGTTTCATGAAAATTTCACTCCCTTATCCCCTCCTAACTTACAACAAACCCTCTCCCAAACTCCCCCCCACCTTACATACCTGAAGAGCAGGTCCTCAAAGCCCTGTCCAAGGCAAAGAACACGGCCTCTATGGGAGCAGATGACATCCAGGCTCTCTTCTAAATAGGCTAAAACATGAACTAGTATCACCACTAAGTACCCTTTTCAATCACAGTCTAACCACAGGTTTTGTTCCTGTGGAATGGAGAACAGCAATAGTTATTCCCCTCCACAAAGGTGGCCTAGCAGCAGACCAGGGGAATTACAGTCCAATAAGCCTGACAAGCTTCATCTGTAAGGAAATAGAACATGTCATTATGGACCTCAGAAATAAAGACATAGTTGACCTCCAAATCCCGGATCCTACCCAATTTGTCTTTGTGAAGGTGAGATCTTGTCTGTTAAATCTGTTGTATTTCTCTGAAAATGTGACCAAGGCCATTGATGAGGGCAAATCTGTGAACACAGCATACCTTGACTTGGCAAAGGCTTTCAACACAATCTCACGTTCAGGCATTACCGATAAACTTAGCAAAGTGAATGTAAACCCCTTTGTTGTACAATGGGTTGCCACGAGGCTCACAAGCTGGACACACACTATCAAAGTGGGTGGCCCCACATCAACCAGCAGACCTGTTACCAGCGGGGTGTCACAGGAGTCACTGCTGGGCCCCCTACTGTTTGGTATATACTTCTCAGAAGTTCAGGTCAAAACTAAAGGGTTGTGACTGACCAAGTTTGCAGATGACTGCAAACTAAGTGCAATTATTGAATCCCCAAATTATGTCAGTATACTCCAGGAGGGTTTTACACAGACCAATGACTGGTGGATTAGTCACGGTCTCAGACTTAATGCAAAGAAATGCATCATCATTCCATTCAGCACAAACAATGTCCTTCACACTATCAAATCAACAACAATACCCTAAGTACCCATGAAGTGGTAAGGGACCTGGGATCACAGGTTGACCAGGACATAACTTCGACCACCATGTGTCTACCATTGTAAGGAAAGTTTTCCATGTAGCTCACTTGATTAGTAAAGGCATCACCTCAAGTGCAAAAGAAGTTACAAACCCCCTATACTCGGCACTTAACTGGCCCATAATTGAGTATAACGCACCATTCTGTTTGTACCATACTAAGCACCTGCAACAATTAGAGAGACCTCAGAGTTTGTGACAGAGCAGATCAAGGGCCTACAGCATGTCCCTTACATGGAAAAACTAAAGTCCCTATCACTATACTCCGTATCATATAGACTTCTTAGGGGAGACTTATGCCTGGTCTACAGAGCAACCCAAGACCCAAACCTAATGAACTTACTGCATATCCATAAATGTAATGGGTCTAGGGCTACCCATTCCAGGGTCTTAAATATGGCCTTTGACCAGGACATGCTAGAGGGACAGATTTACTTCCCAGTGGCTGCCACATCTTTGGAGCAGGCTACCAATTTGTGTGAAACAGAGCACCTCTAGGACACTGTTCAAGAAGAACATGGACGAGTGGATGGGGCACTGTAATTCTTAACAGGGATAATGCCCACAACCCTCCTGGACATGGGCAGTCATCACTAAATCCAGTCTTGGGTACTGACTAGAACTTCTATGGCATTACATTGGGTTGAAACAGCTAGGCTTAAAATGGCATCCGGGTCAATAGCCTAGTAATCTCCTATGATCCTATGATCCTGTGATGAACGAGGCCCTGTTTTATATATGGAGATTACTTAATGTAGAGGCCTGGAAAAATAAGATACATAGAGAATAGAAACACATGCAGGGAAAGCAACAAATAGTAGACAGACAGACATAACAAACTAAAGAACAAAGGAAACAGTGAAATAGAAGTTGCAAGCAAATTAAGGATTGGTAGGACAAACAACGAAGGTACAATTGCAAAGAATATGCATGCAGAATGTAGGCAAGCCAAGGCAGAAGGTTCACACAATTAGGAACTTATAAATGTTCATATAACCAGTACAAAATTTATACATCTCAGATTAAAAATACAAAAATATCCAATTATGCATTTATACAGATGGGAGACAAACAAATTGTATGTGGCAAAATCATCATATCCACATTACACTGTGCAACAACTAGGTCAGTTGCAAATACATAGCGACTAGTATGTACCTCCTAGGCATTCATACTGTAAATATGAAAACAGCTAATGTAAATGGGCATGAGGGTCAGGTGGAGGGCTAGCTGATCGCCATTCAGAAGTGACAGAGATACTACAGTAAGGCACATACAAGTACAATGTTGGCAATCCCAGCTCTTCAAGATGTCATGATGCATTCCTTACATAGAATGGGGAGGGAATATGTCTCCAATCTGTCCATTATCCTTGATATGACTTGTTTTAACTCTTGCAAGCTGAGGAACACATCCTAGCAAAATCTTGTTCAGTACATCACACAGGTCATGTCAAATATTGGTTATGAATAGTCTATCCACATTCCCTGGGAGCAGTCACCCATCAAATATGAAAATCCATCTACGGTCTACTGATGTTAAGCATCTGCGCCACTCTTTTCATTAGAATCTGATAATAGTCTTAACCTCGGTTAATATAAGCATCAAAGGAAAATGCTAGTGGTGCATATATAATACCCAAGGTTATGCAGCATGTATCTAACATATCCTCTGACATTCCAAAAGGTAAAGTTCTAACAATATGTTAGACAGTGGACAACTAGTTCCACTCTGCTTGCAAAAAAGAGGCATGAAAACTATCAGTATGTACCAAAATGTCAGCAGAGTCTCAATATAGATAGTCTAATCAAAAGCGTGGACTGAACCATATGGCCATGAACCATAATGTGGGTCACTCAGAGGTTTATAAAATGTATGCATGTCCTGCAATAAAATAAATGACACAGGTAAGGCCAAAACACGTGTGCTTGCTTCCATTATTCTCACAGACTTTATGCATCCTGTAAGCCATGTTACCATGACAAGCAAAACAAAGTACAGCCATGCAAGCCATATATTAAACACTTACCATAGAACATGCTGCTGCCACACATGTCCATACTTTTGACACAACATGGATACTTGCATTTAAAAACTCATGCTACCTATTATGAATCATACACACACACACACACACACACACACACACACACACACACACACACACACACACACACACACACACATGGTGATCCAAAGTTGTATGGTCATCAGAACCTCTGCCAAGGATGCCCTATGCATTTTCAGTACATAATAATGTACCTTACACACTAACCTAAACATGTTGGTCAAAATTCAGACACTGCCTGCAAAAGACACAGCACAACTAGTGATGGGTTGGGTCTATATTAAATCAGCAAACACTTGAAATAGCAAATGCTGATTTATTGACCCATTAAGAACTAAACCTTAAAATCTTGAAGACACAGAATCGCTGTTCCACAAAAAAAAAAAAAAAAAGTTCAAAACACCCCCCCCCCCCTGCTTAAATATGCCAACTCTGAGATCGCACCACAGTGGAGGAAATGCCAAAGTCCTGAAAGCGGCCAGTGTTTTTTTTTTTCCCTGGGAAAAAAAATCACTGTTCTGTGTCTTCAGGATTTTAAGCTTTCACTCTTAATGGGTCGATAAATTAGCATTCACTGTTTTAAGCATTCGCTGATTTAAAGGGAACCCGATGGGTTCATAAATAAAATGACCAAAATGGAGTATATCAGCACACACCACGTACAAGTGCAGACATAGTTAAACATGCATATAAGTGGTGTATTAAATAACTTCAGTAATTATCTGCTCATGAAGACAAGAAGATTACAGAGCCCTTTTCCCTCTGGATTCCTACTGATACAATACATTACACAATCTTTGTCTGTTTCCTAGGACTTGGTCTACAGCGTTCCAGCCTTCGGTGGGAGCAGGGGCTGCCACATGAGCTTGTGATCTAAAGAAAGATTGAAGTGCTTGTTTTTGATTGGTCAGCTTCTGAAGGGGGTATTGGCTACATTCTGATTGGTTGACTTCTGTGAGGGCAGAGCATTCAGTGCTTAGCTTATCTGAAGAGAAAAAGACTTAGATAAGAAGACTACACAGCCCTTTTCTATCAAGGTTCCTACTGATTCATTCTACTACAATGACTTCATTGCTTTCTAGAACTAGTTCTGCAGTGTTCCAGACTTTAATGAATATAGAGGCTTCCACTTGACAGCTAACTGAGCTTGGGTTAGAGTGAAGGATTAGAGTGCCTGTTTTTGATTCAACACCTTCTGCAAGGGGACATTGGTCAAACTGTGATTGGCCAGCTTCTGCAGAGTAAGAGCCTTACAGACTTTAAACACCACGAGCGTTGCTTATTTCAGTGTGCTACTGTTTGTGTGCAGTTGTGCAAACTAGCTTTTATCCTATAAGCTACCAAAAGAAAATTCTAGTGTACAACTAGTGTACAACAGGGGTAAGGCAATATTTTCACCCTTGTTGGACTTCCTGGATAACTTTAGTTGTATGATTTTAACATAGTTGTCTTAAACAAACTCTCAAAACATTTGTGGCAATTTTCCTGGGACATGTTCCCCATCACAAAGGAAAAAGAAGAAAAGTGGGGAGGGAGAGTTCATACCACACAGAGCAAAATACAAAGATGTCACTAACTGAAGGCTTTGAGTTTAAGGATGCAAGCAAGTGAAATACTTTCATTTAAACCTTAGGGTCCAGTGGCATTTGTTCTAATCTGCCACTTGGACTCCTTACATTCTAATTTAATTTTCCACAGTCCCTCCTATGATCTACACCAAGAACATCTATCACAAAAAAACTGAAACCATGACCACTGTGCATTTGAATATGATTTCACAAACTGATCCTGCTCTCTCTCTCTCTCTCTCTATATATATATATATATGTGTGTGTGTGTGTGTGTGTGTGTGTGTGTGTGTGTGTGTGTGTGTATGTGTGTGTGTGTGTGTGTGTGTGTGTGTGTGTGTGTGTGTGTGTGTGTGTGTGTGTATATATATATATATATATATATATATATATATATATATGTGTGTGTGTGTGTGTGTGTGTGTGTGTGTGTGTGTGTGTGTGTGTGGTGTGTGTGTGTGTGTGTGTATATATATATATATATATATATATATATATATATATATATATATATATATATATAGATAGATAGATAGATAGATACACTATACATTATTTCAAAAGAGATAGGAGTATTATTTCTGAGTTGCCAATAATATTTTTTTTTATTTCTCAGAAAGAAAAAAATAATTGGGTCTAAATGGAAGTGTGAGTCGATATATTACAGAAAATGAGACAATTTCCTGAGAAATCCCTTTTGTTGCACAAAATCCCAAACCCTTTCCTCCTCATTCATCACTAATACCAGTAAATTAATAGGTTTCTCTAATGTTGGTGGATCATGATTCTTCCTCCTTTTAATGATGGATTTTTTAATTACCACCATGACCAAAGAAAACAGTTGCGTTATTGTTTCTGCTTCACTAATGACATAACTATGCTCATAAATTCTCTTAAATAAATGTTGATTTGTACTTCCAATATTAAATGCATCACTAGTAAAACACAAAGCTGCAGAATGACATGGGTTGATTTACATTTTAAAAAACCTAAGACTCTGTGGGTGTTTAGGGTGGTGGTACAGAAAATTTCCATTTGTCAATCCCATATATCCCACTGCAAATACCCTGTTCATAACAGTACCACTAAACAAGACAAAATGACACAAACATAAACACACATGTATGCACACACACATGAGCATACACACAGACATCAAACAAATCTATCCCCTTACCTAGCCATTACTCTAAACTAACTCTCAAATATTCATACAAACCAACAAACACACACACACACACACACACACACACACACACACACACACACACATCAAACACATAATAGGATCATAGGATCATAGCAGATTACTAGGCTATTGGCCCTGAAGCTTTTATAAGCCTAGCCAAGAGTTTAGCCCATATTTAGACAAGTAGCACCAGATGCCCTTGTCCAGCAGGCACACAGGTGGAATCCCAAGGGTGTATTTTTTGTTTCTCATTCAGTTATCTAGGTTGCTCTTAAAGAGGTACTCTGCTTGACTTGGAGAGGGAATGTATTCCATAGATGGGGGAATCTCTGGGACACACGTCTGTCCTGCCAACAATCCCTGTTGATGTCACAGACTAGGTTGAGGCCATGCGTGCGAGTCACTCAAGTGGAGCTTGACTTGCAGATATGCAGCAGTCCCATCAAGATGGGGGTCCATGTTTGCCTTGTATGCCAGACAGAGGTCACCTCTAAGGAGTCTGTATGAAATTGAGTAGAGGGATAGGGCTTTTAGCCTATCGGTGTATGGTAGATGTTTGAGGGCCTGAATTCTCCTGGTGAGGAACCTCTGTGGTCTGTCCAGCTGCTGCATGTGCTTTGTGAGGTACATGCTGAAAGGGGAATTGTACTCAATAATGGGCCTTATAAGGGAAGAATACAGGGATGTTATGACCTCCTTGTCCCTGGATGAGATACCCTTACTTATGAGGTGGGCCATTTAGAAGGCTTTCCATACAATGGAAGCAACATGGTGGTCAAACATCAGGTTGCTATCAACCTGGGTGCCCAAATCTCTCATGACTGATTGCGTGCTTAGGACATTGTTATTAATGTGATAATTTGTGGGGACATCACTCTCCACAAAGGGGATGATGATGCATTTTTTGGTATTCAGCTTGAGGCCATGTTTCTGGCACCAGTCGTTTGTCTGAGTGAGACCCTCTTGGAGGATGTCCACATCACTAAGGGAATTGATGACAGCACCCAGCTTGCAGTCATCTGCAAACTTGGTCAGCCATAGCCCACTTGTTTTGGCCTGCATCTCAGAAAAGTATATTCCAAATAACAGGGGCCGAAAGACAGAACCAAGGTCCTCAGCCCTTACGTTAATCCTAATCTGCAAACACTCACAAACACAAACTCTCAAGCTGAATGTCAAAACTTTTGCTATAAATAAAATTTCGAAATTACCACCCAATCTCATTTACCTAACATATGATACTCAACACTTCAAATGTTGCGCTCAGTAGTCCAAAGACTCTATCAATTATGTCAGCAAAGAATGTATTGACAAAAGGGAAATTCAGTAAAATGTAATGTACTTCCCATGCACACACTCAACAAATTGCTAGGGAAGGGAAATGAAACTGGCTGACCATAAAGGATATTAGTCATTTCCATAGGGGTCATTCCCTTCATGCAGTACTGCCACTAAGTGTGAGGCACAAGAGGCATTTTCCCAACTCTGTGTCAGGGAAACTACACCTACCAAACCTCAGGAGAGGTGAATTGGTCATGCCTCTTCAACCAGTCTCATCCCTGCCTGACTCTCCAGTACCAGGGCTGCTAAGTGAACTTCAGTCACCTAAGTCAGAGAGTGATGTGCCACAGAGCCTGACACAACTTGAAGTATAAATGTACATTATAGGCTGAACCTATGTTTGTAATGTTAGTGGCTCAGTAAGGTAAAACACCCTCCTTTGGTGCCAGAAGATTAGAAGACTGTGAGGTTTACCTCCTCCCCAGGTACCAGTATTAACACTGAGTCCAGTAGAATGGTGTGCTGCATTCATGGTGTTGAGGAAATGCTAACTGAGGTCACATCTGCCTGAGTCAGTTGGTGTTCATGTGGATGCAAAAGATACCATGACACTTATTAAAACTGAGTTTTCCTTTCTTTAATTAAAAATTATAAACTAAAAATAAAAATGTCAACAAAAAGTAGTACACATCTTAAGTCTTTATCAACATATATCTAACTGCTTGGTTAAATCGTAAATGTTATGGTACAAAAACCACAATCACATCTATAATACAGCTTTTACAGTTTGATTTCTCTGTAAATTTTCCCCAATAATTAATCCATTATTTATGCATAACATATTTTTCCTGTCACATTATATAGTAGTTGTGCCATGAACTAATTAAGCAATAACCCACGCCTGGGTGTAGGCAATGCTGGAGTTATCCACGGTTGGTGTGGATTGGTCACGAGGGGTGAAGCCCGAGTGGCCAAACAAAGACAACTGTGGGTAAACCAAGCATTACCCACACCCAGAAGTGGAGTTATTATATTAATGACATTATTTAAGAAAAAAAATACTTACTTTTCTTAAATAATGGCATTGTATAATGCGTCCATGCTGCCTTTCCACAACTGCCCGGTATTCTGCGGCAGTTCTGATGTACTGCACATGCATATGCTTACGCAGTACATCAGAGCAGTGTGCAGAGGAAGCAATGGAGAAAGCAAGATCTCTGTTGCTTTTTTAAAGTTGTCTCACTATGTTAAATGAGTTTAACATAGTGAGATATCTTTAAAAAAGGCAACGGAGAAAGGAAGATATCCATTCCCTTTTTTAAAGCTGTCTCACTATGTTAAATGGGTTTAACATAGTGAGACAGCTTTAAAAAAAGCAAAGGAGAAAGGAAGATCTCCGTTGCTTTTTTTTTTTAAGATATCTCGCTATGTTAAACTTGTTTAACATAGCAAGATTACAGCAATGGAGCTCTTCCGTTCTCCATTGCTGTCTAACACAAAAAAAGTAAAGACTTATACTAATGGAAAAAGTCTGGGCGACCGGACCTTTTTCCATTACTATAAGTCGGATTTACAACCAGCATGCTGACCAATCAGAGTGCACATTTTGGAATATTAATGGGGGGTCATTGTATGTTGTTTGTTTCGGCTTTTCCCGGTTAGGGGTTGCCACAGCGGAACTCCGGTCCACTAATGATTGGCAGTAGAATTTTACGTGCCGAGTTGCCAGCCCTGATGCACAACCTTCAACAAAGGTACGCCCATTCACACATGTCTCCACACAGAAGATGCTCTAGCTGAGAATCGAACAGGACAACGTCATACTGTGAGGCAACAACGCTACAGCAGCACCACCAATGGGGGGGTCATTGTATAATTGTGGATAATTCACAATTATCATTTTGACTGTGTACTAAATATTACTGTAATTTGCCATAATACATATTTAATTGCTACAATAATACAAGCTACCAATATCCATTTTCCATTTGTCTGTATCCCATGCACCAAACATCAACTCTTTATAACTTACATTACCTGTTCTTTACTTATCTTTTTCTCAGCACTTTCATTGGATCATAGGATGTTACTAGGCTAATAGCCCTGAGGCCCTTACAAGCCTAAGCAAGGGCTTATCCTCAAAAAAGAAACCTCAGTTACCACCTGTCACTCCTGTCAATGAGGGACACAGGAGAAATCCCTGGTTTCCCATCCACTCATCAAGGTTGCGCTTGAAGAGGGTCAGCAAAAATAAGCACAGAATATTTGTTTCTTTGCAGCAGAACCAAGACAAGTGTTTAAATGTACGGACTTGCATTGGCCAGGAATCGAACAACGGCCAACTGCTTGGGAGCCAGCTATGTTCACCACTATACCACCAATGCTACTTTTCATTCATTTCTTAAGCAATAGTTTTCATCAACACTTTTGTAACATTTTACTTTATGATGAGCGTTTCCTACACTGTTAGGCATGTAATCCTTCACATTCACTGTGATATTCTCATATTTTTAAATATCGGAAATATTTCATTTCCACTTTCCTAATTCTCCAGACTTTCCAAACTCTAAATATTTCTCTCCCTCACATCATGTAAAACTGCTTCTTTTTCGTTATTCATCCCATCAAAATACTCTTAAAACGACAAACCATTTGAGTCCCCTTTTCCTCAAGAAATGTATCAGGCAAATTCAGTGAACATTTCAGTCCTTTTCAGTTGCAAATGGTCTTTCCAGGTCCCCTTCCTATAATTCTAATCAGTGAGTTACATCACTCTTCCAACTTTACGGATTAATTTCTAACTGGTCCGCTAATATTACTCCCTTGGGTTTCTGGAATTCTACATAGTCCTTCTCATCCATATCATTCTTTTCTCATAATACTGCACCCGAAACCCATTCAACTTGGAAATGGTTTCAAAACTAATATTATAGGCTGCATCTTAGAAATATCTTTAATACCTGAAAGCCAGTTGCCACAAACATTCGTAACTTTAAATAAAAGGGATGCATCCACTGCGAATAAACAAAATATATGCACCTATAGGTTCATACTAAGCAATCGGTCTGCAGACTATTACAAGCCTAGCCAATATTTTGAGGTCAGAATCAAACTCTGTACCCTATATCTGTGAAGTGAAGACCTTAACTATTACGACACCCCTGACACAGACTTTAAGGTTCACAGGTAAATACTAGGCTATCAGTCTGCAGACTTTTACAAGTTTAGCCAGACAACCAGAGGACAGAATAAAACCCTGTACCTTGTATCTGCGAAGTAAACACCTTAACCATTATGCTAACCCATGTCCTAGAATATATTTTTGAAGACACATGTACACCATGGTATCTTAATCTCATTGCATTATTTTTCTGCAGCATCTCAGCTGCCACAGATAACATATGAGCCATACAGAAGGATGCAGTTGGCATTCTTACCAAAGGTAAAAAAAAAAACAAAGAAAAAACAAAGAAACTAGTGGTCTTAAAACTTCATTGATGAGCTCAGTCGAGATAATTTCCAAAAATCATGAAACCCAGGTAGTGCTCCAAAGAAACAAGCCTTTATTCATCACAGACAAGCAATCCTCAGTAACAAAAAATCAGAAAAGTTACTGAGGATCGCTTGTCTGTAATGAATGAAGGCTTGGTGCTTTGGAACACTGCCTGGGTTTCATGATTTTTGGGAATTATCATGACTAAGCGGTGGTGGTGCTGCGGTAGCGTTGTCGCCTCACAGTAAGATGCTGTCCGGTTCGATTGTCAGCTGGAGCGTCTTCTGTGTTGAGACATGCGTGAATGGGCGTACCTTCATTGAAGGTTGTGTGTCAGGGCTGGTAACTCGGCACATAAAAATCAACTACCAATCATTAGCGGACCGGAGTTCCGCTGTGGCGACCCCTAACCAGGAAAAGCCGAAAGACACATACATCATGTCTAAGCTCATCAATGAAGTTTTAAGACCACTAGTTTCTTTTTTTTTTATTTTTTCCTCTACACTCATGGTGGTGAGGTTGGAACTAGACAGATTCCTGTGCTTGTTCAGTTTTTACATTCTTACCAAAGGTCTTATAACATGTGCTATAGGTCTATTTCTCATGCATGCACTCCCTGTTGTATTCCACCATCTGACACTGGTAAGCTTTACAGTGTTACCAACTTTAGGTAATAGGGTACACACTGTAGGCAGTACTGTAACTTGAATGGGGCATGGGGTGTCTGCAGCAGGTGCAAGCTATTTGGAAGGTGCAGTTGGCAATGGTGTATAGTTACCGATCAGGTCTGAGATCAATAATGAGATTAATTTAGGAAGTCATAGCTGCCTAAATAAATATGTTTAGCAGCTTAGTGTTATAGCACCTGTACGATATATGCAGAGGGGGAGTCATGGCTGATACAATAGCTGCCTTAATAAATGTGTTTAGCAGCTTAGTGTTATAGCACCTGTACGATATATGCAGAGGGGGAGTCATGGCTGATACAATAGCTGCCTAAATAAATGTGTTTAGCAGCTTAGTGTTATAGCACCTGTACGATATATGCAGAGGGGGAGTCATGGCTGATACAATAGCTGCCTAAATAAATGTGTTTAGCAGCTTAGTGTTATAGCACCTGTACAATATATGCAGAGGGGGAGTCATGACTGATACAATAGCTGCCTAAATAAATGTGTTTAGCAGCTTAGTGTTATAGCACCTGTACGATATATGCAGAGGGGGAGTCATGGCTGATACAATAGCTGCCTAAATAAATGTGTTTAGCAGCTTAGTGTTATAGCACCTGTACGATATATACAGAGGGGGAGTCATGGCTGATACAATAGCTGCCTAAATAAATGTGATTAGCAGCTTAGTGTTATAGCACCTGTACAATATATGCAGAGGGGGAGTCATGGCTGATACAATAGCTGCCTAAATAAATGTGTTTAGCAGCTTAGTCTTATAGCACCTGTATGATATATGCAGAGGGGGAGTCATGGCTGATACAATAGCTGCCTAAATAAATGTGTTTAGCAGCTTAGTGTTATAGCACCTGTACGATATATGCAGAGGGGGAGTCATGGCTGATACAATAGCTGCCTAAATAAATGTGTTTAGCAGCTTAGTGTTATAGCACCTGCATGATATATGCAGAGGGGGAGTCATGTCTGATACAATAGCTGCTTAAATAAATGTGTTTAGCAGCTTAGTGTTATAGCACCTGTACGATATATGCAGAGGGGGAGTCATGGCTGATACAATAGCTGCCTAAATAAATGTGTTTAGCAGCTTAGTCTTATAGTACCTAAATGATATATGCAGAGGATAGTCATGGCTGATACAATAGCTGCCTAAATAAAGGTGAGTTGAGGGGTGCACCACTCTGAGGACTGCCCAGGGTACCAGCTGATGTACCTTTGGCTCTTGACTGGTGAATACAATAGCTGCCTAAATAAATGTGTTTAGCAGCTTAGTGTTATAGCACCTGTACGATATATGCAGAGGGGGAGTCATGGCTGATACAATAGCTGCCTAAATAAATGTGTTTAGCAGCTTAGTCTTATAGTACCTAAATGATATATGCAGAGGATATTTTTTGTACCGCTCACAACTTCAGGTGAGTTGAGGGGTGCACCACTCTGAGGACTGCCCAGGGTACCAGCTGATGTACCTTTGGCTCTTGACTGGCAAATGACTCTCTGCGTGCTGCCCTCCTCAAAACCATTGTTTTCTACCTGCTCAGCAAAGTCTTTTCTGCAGCATTTATTTACTATGTTTACCAAGGTCGGCATTCATTCCAGGATCCCTATGAACAGGTAAATCCTTCAGACCTCAACTCTGAAACAAACCCCCCTGTCACCATCATTCTTCACACACCCCTCTGTCACCGTCATTCTTTACACATCACTCTCCACAGATGGAAAGAGTAGGGGAGCAGTAATCCATTTGTAGAAAAAGCAACAAAGATATAGCAACATGAAGCATGTGATACAAAAAAGAAAGAACAGCATATAATAATAAAAATTTCAAACAAACTGAAACAGAAGAAGAATTACAATGGGAAAAAAAAACAGAAAAATGTAGCCTCCCTCAGTAGAAACAGTATAGGAATTTCTCCTAAGTCATTGCCAAATTGTACCTTGTCAATATGAATACTACCCTGGGACTCCTGTAAAAAATATGCCTTAGTCCTAATGGGATTAATGCAATCAACAAAATAAAAATAAATAACTACATAGATGGATTAATAGGTGGATGGATGGGTGGATGGATGGAGGGATGGAGGGATGGATGGATGGATGGATGGATGGATGGATGGATGGATGGATGGATGGATGGATGGATGGATGGATGGATAGATAGATAGATAGATAGATAGATAGATAGATAGATAGATAGATAGATAGATAGATAGATAGATAGATAGATAGATTAGATAGATAGATAGATAGATAGATAGATAGATAGATAGATAGATAGATAGATAGAAGGATGGGCATGTGTTAACTTGTTAGATGTTTTCTCTTTTAAAAGACATAATGACTTCACTTATATGCCTGTCAAAGAAATTACTCATTTCATGTATATCACTTCTAGATAAGCAACTCAGTACTTTGAAGTTTCTAATGATTTTTATTATAGAATTGTTGCTTATTAATCAGCATAATCTAATGTAGGAAGAGTACTTAAAATGTACTTAGAAATAAAGCAGGGCATGTACATGCTGCCTGCATGTCTTCTGCAGAAAATCATTTTCATTATCAACAGAGTAATGGAAACTTAAGCCTTAATGTTACAGACCTGCTCTTACATTCAAAGCATAATTTCCAAAATTAAACATTGTAATATACGTTTGGAAAGGTACGGCACCAAAAACTGACATGCTGATATTTATTCAGAAGCTTAACATGATATGATTTAACATTCCCCTGTTCTGGAACTCAGATGTACCTACTGAAATTGATAGATGGTCAAACAAGGAACAAATAAAAATGAAGCATAGCTGTTAACAATCATTTTCACACTGCAGAGAAATTTAAACACATGTACAATGTTTAATCCATTCATTCTTTGATGACTTTTTAGATTCAAATGACTGCCTGAAGTGTCCAAGGGACCAGTGGCCCATTGAAAAAACACATTGAATGTATTAATAAAGTGATCAAGTTCCTATCCTATGGAGAGACACTGGGAGAGATTGTGTCAGCTACTTCAGTCACCTTGACCTTTGTCACTGCTTCAGTGTTTGAGATTTTCATTAACTAGAAAGATACTTCAATTGTCGAAGTCAACAACCATGACCTCAGCTACCTCCATCTTCTGTCTTTCATGCTATGTTTCCTGAGTACCTTGATATTCATAGGTCCTTCAACAGCAGCAACATGTCTGGTATGGCAAACAATATTTGGCATTGTTTTTCTGTTATTGTTTTTTTAGTTTTGGCTTAGTCCGCATTGTTGTCATTGCCTTCAGTGCAACAAAGCCTGACAACAAACTCCGAAAGTGGATGGGGTCTCCAATACCTAATATTGTTACTTTTGGTTATTCACTTGTTCAAGTTGTTGCATGTATAGTTTGGATGGCAAAATACCCACCTTTTCCAGTCCAGAATACAAAGTCTACAAGTGGAAGATTAATACTTGAGTGCAATGAACATCAACCACAATTCTTCATTTGCATGCTCGGATATCTTGGTTTCCTAGCAACAGTGTGCTTTGCTGTTGCCTTCCAATTCCTAGTAAGGAATTTGCCTGACTCTTTTAATGAAGCAAAGTATATTACATTTAGTAGGATTGCAATTGTTAATGTTTGGTTCTTTTTTATCCCAGCATACCTTAGCACAGAAGGAAAATATACAGCTGCTGTTGAGGTATTTGCAATTTTGGTATCTACTTTTGATTTACTTAGCTGAATATTTTTCCCCAAATGCTATATTACTTTAATACATCCTGAGAAGAATACAAAGAAGCATTTAATTGGATCACTTGATTAAAAGAATGTAGTACAGAAACACCATATAAGACATTTAGTTAATACATTTGAAACCACATTATCAATGTATTATTTTAAGCAACATTTTACAGCCTGTTAAAATATTACATTACAGAAAATTAAAACATTTAAAATTATTCCAAACTACATTCTAATTTACTTTTATGATCCTAAGTGGTTTTCATGAATACTAAAAGCAGAATCTTATTACGTTTCTCTTTAGTAGTTTAACTTTTATTTAACCTTTTCTTTAATAATCAGTTCACATGTAATCAGTATGGTAATCAAGAAAATTTGGCATTATTTGCAGATGATATTATTTTGTACCTGATAAAACCAGAAAAGGATATCTCATTGTTGTGGAACTTCTTGACACAGTTTCAGGTCTTTTCATGATATAAAATTAATGAAGATAGAACAAAGGCTATAGCTCTAAACTAGGTACCCAGACATGAGTTGGTCTAGCAATACCTGTATTTATTGGGACATGATAAGTTGAGGTATTTTGGACTATGGATTAAAAAAAATTCTGTTATGGCAACTAACGATATGTAGGAAAAGACTAAACAAAAGATAATACAAAAACTACAAAACTAGAAGCTCTGGTTTATGAATATAGCTAGCAAGATGCGCAAATTGAAAATGGTTTTAGCCCCTTTAGTTTTATATACAGGCCAGGCATATTTTTATCAACTAGTGGAGAAGTTGTAGACAATAAATAATAAAGAGTTGCAGGAATTTATCTGGGAGAGGGGAAGATGCCAAGGGTCAAGTGAGATAAATTGATCATTCTAACAGAGTAAGATGGTTTAGGATTACCTGATTTAAAGAGATATTTTAGAGCTACACAGTAAAGGCTCATATACATAACACAAACAGAAAGCTATAGTTCAAAGTGGAAAGAGATGATTATGAAATGGGGGGGTGGATTCAAGTAATATGGAGAGAGTGAGATTTTGGATGCAGAACCTTACAGAGAATAACATCAGCCATACAAATATCATATTCATAGAGCAGCAGAAAACATTCTTTGAACAAAGCTAACATGAGAATGGAGAAAGGACATCCTGCTGATAGGGATGACTGCAATTAGGGGTACAGAGAATAGACAAGAGGAAGTGGGAATTTACTGGAGGAATCTGTCAAAGGAACCAAGGTACTGGGAGCAAATAACTAGAAAGGAAAGGTAACAGAATGGGAAGAAACCATGAAAACATTTGGACTGCAGGCTACATACTGCCTTCCCTATCAGGGATTGACATCAGAGTGTAGGCAAAGAGAAATGGATAGGTGAATCCTAAGTGAAATACCTGCTCTGGTAGACCTTTTATTTGAATCTAGAACAGAAGCCACTGTTAAAAAAAGGAAGCATTCATAGGGCATATAAAATATTTTACAGTAACTATAAGAGGAGGGTAGAAAAGATTAGGAACAGAGATTGGATAAGCAATTCAAAAGGCAGCAATGGTAAGACATATGTATGGCTCCAAGTATTCAACAATGGTAAGACACATGTATGGCTCCAAGTATTCAACAATGGTAAGACACATGTATGGCTCCAAGTATTCAACAATGGTAAGACATATGTATGGCTCCAAGTATTCAACAATGGTAAGACACATGTATGGCTCCAAGTATTCAACAATGGTAAGACATATGTATGGCTCCAAGTATTCAACAATGGTAAGACATATGTATGGCTGCAAGTATTCAACAATGGTAAGACACATGTATGGCTCCAAGTATTCAACAATGGTAAGACACATGTATGGCTCCAAGTATTCAACAATGGTAAGACATATGTATGGCTCCAAGTATTCAACAATGGTAAGACATATGTATGGCTCCAAGTATTCAACAATGGTAAGACACATGTATGGCTCCGAGTATTCAACAATGGTAAGACACATGTATGGCTCCAAGTATTCAACAAAGTCTAGAAAATGTAGCATTTTTGCTGGGAAGAGTTTGTTCACATAGGTATCTTTTTTACCCTAAACAGAATCCCAAAATTTTTCTCAGCTAGTGGCAAATGGTGGTGGTGTGATAGAAAAGAAATATGTAACTGGGAAGATATGTTTTGGAAGTGCAATGAGCTGGCAGGTCTCAAAAAATCCCCACAGAGTATTCTGTCAGAAATATTGAGTGAGCAAATGGGTGTAACTAAGGAAATGATTTTTTGAGCTGGGATACAAGATCTGAATTGTCAAGACATAGTAAGGCCTTCCTGTGGTTAATTCTGGCCGCTACCAAAAAGCAATAACTACAAAATGGAAGTCAGGATCTAAACCAACTGTATTTAAAGTACTGAATATTGCAACAGCGATAAAATAACTGGAAGTGGGATCTTTAAGAAGACTAGGAGCAAATTACATAGAAAAATGGAACAATACATACAGAATAATGTTTTGGAGGAGGAGTGAGATTTAAGGAAATGCAGGAATTCAGCAATTTATGTAATGCTGGATTGATGATAGTTATACAAAATATACATGATATATAATGTTTGCAACTAGTAATATATTAATGTGGTTTGCTTTCTTTTATATGTTTGTATTTGTCTTAAGTGATAATTGAATAAAGGTTTTAAGAATAACCAATTCTGCATAAGTAATTTATATAATGCTATCAAAATGTAAAGATTAGATAATAAAGCGATAAGGAATACCAGCTTTGCAGTTGTAAGATGACAATTTCTACAGATTTTCCTAAATTAAAGCATTCTTAAATAACTGATTGAGAATGTCTTGTATTGCAATAGTGGAGATCCTGTTTCAGTCAGAGGGAAATGGTGTTGTGCAAAAAACAAAACTTAATAAAATAGTATCTGGAAAATATTAGCCAACAAAAAATAAGTTTATGTTTTTAGTTATACTTTGTTAACTGGGAACATCAAGCTGTGTGGCTTCATATTCAGTGGAGGCCTGGGGGAGAGTATGTAGGCAATAAAACAATAACAAGAAACCACAAGCAAGAGTAAACATTGTAGAGAAAATAATGCACAAGATATAATTCAACAGATGTACATAATTCAAAAAGGGTGTCAGAAACCTACTGGTGGTAGTCATTTCCTATTCAGAAACAAATCTACCACAGTGATTCTATACAATCATTAGAATTATCATGGTGGTCTGTCTTCACAGCCATGACATTCTGAGGAAGTAATATATTTCTAATCACTTATGTGCTCTCCCCTAGAAATGCCTCCATTCGGTGTAGTTACACAGCAGTCCTTAGCATGGTCAACTGTGGTAATGAACACTGTGAAAATGCTGCATTCTCCAAATTGGGTAGATCCCTGATCAGCAAGGTCCTTTTTCAGTCACAGCTTGAGAGCACTCTATGGCTAACTGACATACTCAGAGTCACACAGTAAGTGAATGCAGGGGAAGGGAACCAAACCTTGGACTACCGGAATACCTGCCAGACAAGTAGCCAAAGCAATTTGAATCAAATTATACTAGTCTTTTGTAAGTCAACAGATGAGGCATTAAATTGAGGTGCCATCTGTTGAATTGGTTGCAGGTCAGATTAATATAAAAGATTCCATGACACTTATTGACAAATAATGGGGTTATTTTGTTTTCTTTTCATTTTACATCCAATATTTATACAGTATTCATATTGTGCACATTCTTGTTATATACACATTACATATACTTATAGCTTATACATTTCTTCTTTTCTTCTTTTCATTTTACTTTCTCTTTTTACAAATCCTGTATCTAGTTTCCTTTTCCTTCTCACCTTCCTCACCCCTTTAACTACAACCATCTTCTTATTTCAGTAATTACTGCTTTAGCATCCTTTTCTGTTATATAACAGTTCCTTGTATCGTCTTGTCCATAAATACCATGCTGCGAAAAACAACACTTTGACCCATATGTCAATTTCTTTCTTATTCCCTTCCTTTTAATTGCCATACGATATCAGATTTACATCACCCCTCTGCAATGTTTTACACCTATAAACGTTCTTAAAAAACAGTCCGATATTTTACTTTCACATTCAAAACAAAAAACAAAAGAAATGAAGGCGAAAGTAAATGCTGAGATGTTTCTTCAGATTTACATAAATTGTACATTTTTTCTTCATTTATTTTATATTTCATATTATCTCAACAGGTAATTTATCCAATAAGATTCAGCATGCTCCCTTTATATAACTCAAATCATTCTTCTCCTTTCCTTGATTGCCTCAAACTCTGTGTCAAATTTGTCCCATGTGTAAACATGAAAATATTTTTATTTTTTATACCATCTTTTCATAACTGTGTTTATATTACCTGGATCAAATGTCCATAATTTTGTTTCTTGTTCTTCTCCTTCATACTTTTCTCATCCACTTTTCCTTTACTCTTGACCTTGCCTTTCCCAGACAGTCTCATACATAAACCATGACCTTCTGATTATTGTATTTTCTTTCTATCTTATAATTTTCTTATCCAGTATAAATAAACTTAAGTCGACAGACCACTGGGTTCACCAAACTCAGTTCTCCAGTTTTCTTTGTCATTATAAATGACTGCTCTTCTCATAGGCGTTAACCTCAATCCCCAAATAAAACTGAAGAAATACTTCTGATAATTCTCTCTGTTACCATTTGGAAAATGTTACCCCCTGCTATGTATTCTAACTTTCACAAAACATATGCATTTAACATAAAGACTTTGTTTCCAAAAGGCAAATGAAAAATGTTCCTACAAAATTCATTCCAAAATTGGCAATGAATAAAAGACATTTAGAGCTTCATCTACCATAAAAAACTTATTCAAATAATGACGTACTAAAAAAAAAAAACAGTTCCTATATAACTATGAAAAAATCAAATGACCAATTGTGTATTAAATAAATCACACAACAGCAATATATCAGGTTGCCCAATCAGTAGTAGTTATAACCTTATTTTTGCTCACTTTCAGCATTTCAATATGCATACAATTTTATACAATCTAACTCTTCTGTGAACTCTTAACTGTAATTACTCACTGCTTCTCCTTCTTCTGCTATTATACTCAGATTATACAAGGATTATACACATCAGTCACATTTTATAACATTAAATCTACTACTGCCAACAACCCATCTCTCATTTATTCATTTTTCATACAATACATGATTGTATTTTATATTAATTTATCAAGTTGCTTACCAGTTCTGTATTTCTTTGGCTAAGGTGTTTAATAACATAAGGAATTATACTTCCTGTGGGACATAAGTCCTCATGAACAAGAAATGCTATACATATTAGGACCTTTTCAATGACTCTCAGTAACTTTCAAAGCAAAACATGTCTCTGTTTTGAAATTCAAATGTATTATAATCTGCTGGTGCTTCTTTTACTGTCATGTATAACACCACAGCATACTGCACTTGTTCAGCTTCCTGGATATAATGTTTGAAGTAAGGAACAAATCAAATGTCTCGGTCCATAATTCCCAGTTATTAGAGAAACACAGAGAGAGAGAGAGAGAGAGAGAGATTTCCTGGAGTCTATATATTTGACATTTCTCAAAATCAGATGAAGCAACATATTTGCAATTACTTCTGAGACTATGTAACGTTTGGTATTCAAACATAGGAGGAGATGTGACATGAAATTGCATGCTGTCATCTTTATCAGTTTTACTTTCAAACTGTAGCACTGTACAGTAAGGTTAAAAGTAATATTTACAGTGGTCACAGCGCATCCTGTAATCGTGCTAGTTGAACAGCATAGGTTAACCTGTGCCCTTTTAAATTAGACAGAGCAGTGGGGGCGGCCACAGTCTGACCTCTGAATGTGATAGACACATGTTAGCATTAAATAGTGTTTAGCGCACCACTAATTTACATAAGGCAATGCAGATGGTTACATGTCCCAACATATCCTGTATATAAACTATGCAAATATTGAGCTCACACATGCACAAAGGAAAGCAGTTTGTGGACTTGCTTATTGTATTAAAAAGACTGCTATGACAATATTCTTAAAGCACAGTTATTGAGTTTTTCCATGAATATTAGTAAAAAGCAAGAATCTGAAATTGATGCCTAACATAAGGCAGATGAGTTTTTAAATAGAGTTTGTGACCAAGAGTATTTAAACTGCATTACAAAGAGACATGCAAGGCAAGGATAATGCTGGACCTTGTACGTTGTATCCTATTGAAATTAAAGTGATGAGCTGGTTGTCAGCTTTGTTGATGATTTTGTAATATATACATTACAAACTACTTAGCAGGTGACAGTAATAACGGTGCAGCAGTACTGACAACAGATTACATGATATTGTCCAGAAACCTTTTCATTTGAGTATAGGAGAACTCAAAATTTAAAGAGCTAAATTATTAGTAATACCCTGAGACGCTAACGTCATGCAAGCCCATTACAACTACATATAAATATGGCAATTACATTAAACATGGTTACATAAAAAACTGAACAGAAGTTATGAAAGCAGAAACATGAGTACATGTAAATGTAGTACTTTTATGTAATTTTACATCAAAAAAAGTTTTACATGGCAGGGAGCTGTGTGTTTGCAGTGCTTTACCTATGATAGAGGACTAGCTTTTGCTATCTGTAGTACTAAGCATGCAATATTTGCAACAATACACAATTCAAAATTTTCTGTATGAAGCAAATGTTCTTCTGAAATAGAGGATATGTGAACATATGTTATAATGTAGGTAACATAGATATTAGCAATGTAAGTAGCTGCATAAAGTACCAGGATATTTTTTTCTTTTTTATTCCTGAAGATACCTATGTAATGTGAAAGCTTGAATAATAAAGTGAAGTTTTTATATACTGGCTCATTGTTAGCTGTTAAGCTAATGCATTAGTTAAGTTACTTTAAACAATTCAGAATGTTTTCAATGCTAAAATACATTTGGAGCTATACATGTCTTGGTACAACTGGGTACATTAATCTTGTCTAACACTTTTGGAGTAATTAAAGAGGGCACAGTCAGCAACAGTATTCATGTGTGACAGGCACAGGAATATTAACATTGGCAAGGTAGACTTTATCCAAGGAATAAATGCAGTGTATGTCGACTTTACTTACATTACAGTTATATCTATTAATACTTACTTGAGAATTCAAAACATTCTTACAGTATTGTACTCCAAAAATGTTTTAAGTAATTAAAGGGTTGGTATAACAGAGTTCATGTGTTCAATGCAACATTGACAAGACAGATTTTTATCCAACACAGCAATGCAATGTATGTTGCCTTTGCTTATGTTATGGTTATATGTACAGATTTAAACACAAACACACACACATAATATATATGAGAAAACATACTCTCTTTGAATATCATAGTGATTCAACTTTCTATACTGCTAGAAAGATTTTCAAGTATTTGTGCATAGTCATGGTATGCACCATATTGTTATTGACAGCTGTGGATGGCAAACACTTCTCTATGCTTAGGACATGAAATAGCTATGGACGATATAATTATGTGTGTGTGTGTGTGTGTGTGTGTGTGTGTGTGTGTGTGTGTGTGTGTGTGTGTGTGTGTGTGTGTGTGTGTGTGTGTGTGTGTGTGTGTGTAAAATATGCATCAGTGCCCACAAAAGCTGCCCACAATAAGCTTTGCAGTGAAGGCTCACAAATATAGGCAGCATAAAAAATGCAGTTTGTATCTTCCATGCAGAAATGCTCCTCACTATGAAAATATGGCAGAAGCACTATAGTCATGCACATACACAACTCCAATACCTAAAAAGTAATACAGACTGCGGATGCAATATAGTAGATACACCTTGGTATCAGGCAACTGCACAATTTTCCTTGCAGGGATAATAATCCCATTAATGTAAATGTGTTGGGATACTACGCACTTCCATGACATATTTGTAACCATATTCAGCTCTCCATTGACATACACAACTAATGAGACTCATCAGCATGTAATGTTCTATAATGTTATTCTCTACACAATGTTCAGCATGCGACACTGATGATATTTGCAAACATTTGCTGATCCAATGGTACGCATCAAAGTCTGCATTTTCTGCAGAGATAGTCAGCTATATTGGTGTAGATGGATGAAGTTCTGACAATGACCTAGGCTTACATTCATTTATGCAGTTCAGCTACCTGTGGGAGCTGACAGGGAAAAGGAATAAATATGACTATGCCTGCTCACATTTATTTGTGTTGCAGTGATGCAGATTGTTCCTGGGGCTCTGGGCCTTGGCCAAGACCATAACTATGAATGGCAGCTGGACTAGGAGTATGGGCCAGCTATGAAAGCATACTTTTACTTTAGGAGGAGAGTGTGGACATACCAAAAAATAAGCCCATTCCTAGTAGTTCACAACCACCTTCTAAATAATGACAGCAGATAGGGATAGGGCTCCTAACACTGTTTCATGCCATCCTCTGCCAACATCTGTAATGGCATCCAAGTTCACTCCTCTCTTGCACCCAGCTGGTAATCCCAGCTCAGAATGGTCAAACCCCTAAATGACATTGAATAAACTGTGCTGTCAGGTAGAGGAGGGCTTACAGGATACATGTGGTGGGAGGTTGGCTTAATGGTTAAGGTGTTTACCTTACAGACACAATGTGCAGGTATTGATTCTCACAAGAGGTAATTGCCTAGGCTTAAAATGGCCCACAAGTGCAGTTAGCCTAATACTAACCTATGAACCTATGAAGAAAAGATCATGCAACCTACATGGATATTGAAAAAAAAAAAATCTTGCAGAATAATATTCATATGATTCAAAACTTACCACCACAGTGAAAGATGAGTGGAGGTGTATAAACCTGTACTTTGCAAGTATGTCTTGAATAGCACAGGAAGTTAGAGTACTGTGCAGGATGTTCATGACTTTATGTACTCATAGCTGTTATCTATTAGTCCATAGTATTCTGAGCAGTATGAGCATATGTGTAAGTATTCAGCAGTATACTTTGTAAAGCAATGTTTAACTCTTAGTAATGGTTCATACATGCTGGTAATGCGATGTACTGTAGAAGTATAATCATACACTTGCATACCACTCCTAAAATAGTACCAGCAGCTATGTTACCCCATTATCCATGCCATCACTTATAACAGGCTTTGTCATGTTGATAAAGTGTAGCTATATATGTAGGGAACAGGGAAATAAAATTTACAGTTGTTGTCAACATATTACCCAATTAGGCATAAGTATTTGTTGCATACTTGTAGAAAAGGAGGTTGTTGTTGTGTCTTTCGGCTTTTCCCGGTTAGGGGTCGCCACAGCTGAACTCCGGTCCGCTAATGATTGGCAGTAGATTTTTACGTGCCGAGTTGCCAGCCCTGATGCACAACCTTCAATGAAGGTACACTCTAGCTGAGAATCGAACAGGACAACGTCTTACTGTAAGGCGACAATGCTACCGCAGCACCACCACCGCAGTAGAAAATGAGGTATGATTACATAATAGTAAACATGTTACACCATCTATTGCCATCCATGGATTACACAGGAAACAATTATTTATTTATTTATTTATTTATTTTACATTTGTTGACCGGGATAGTCCGACTGGATATAAGTCCATTTTCAGTGGAGGCCTGGAGAGAAAAGCTCCAGATAACACAGACAGAACATAACAGATATGAGTCAAACATATTTACAAAGCCTTCTAGTAGGTAGTCACAATATACACACTGTGTAATAGTATGCAAAAGCAACAGGTCGCAGCAAGCTATTATGAGCAAGGGATGCTTATAATATTAATTTAAATAAGGCATTAAATAAGTAATGATTAATCAAGGTTAGTACAGGGACAAAGCCAGTGCTCTTTGAAATACTGTTTGAGGCCTTTTTTGAAGAGACTTAAAGAAGATTTGAGGGTAAGGTTAGATGGAAGTGAATTCCAAGTTTTACCAATGACATTGGCAAACAGGGAGTCACCGGCTGAGTTAATGGCCTTGTGGGTTTGGAACAACAGTTTATTGGATGATCGTAGTTGCTTTGAATTACTGTATGGCTTTATGATATTTTTGAATGCCGTTGTATTTTCAGGGTGGTACAGAATTTTGTGTGCTACTATAAGCTGATTGAACAGAAGTAGGCTAGGCAGTTCTAGCCACCTGAGAAGGCTGAGGTTTTGACAGTGATGTGTCCTATATGTTGGGCCTATGGCAAATCTGCCAGTATGGTTGTAACAGTGAGAGAGCTCACTAAGTTCAGTTTTACTCAAATTGGAGAGTATGGGGGAGGCATATAGAAGGGCAGAGAGTAGGTGTGAGCGGGCGATTACAGTCCTAGCTAACTGAGTTAGAACAGGTTTGCTTCTATATAATGAGCCAAACTTCTTATTAATGGTTTTTATAGTGTTATTGATCTGCAGATCAAATTTGAGATTATTATCTACTATTACTCTAAAAGCTAAGTATGGTCATCTGGGGAGACAGAGGTACCATTTTTGGATGTTACGGAGAAGGAAAATGGGGTGGCTCTACTGGTGGGGGTAAAGAGGAGCAGTTTAGTTTCGTTGGGATTTAACAGCAGACAGTGATTAGAGACAATTTTCAACTGTGTTAAATGTGTTTTGTGTTAAGGTTTGCAGATCTAAAGGGGAGGAGACCATACAGATCAGGGTAGACTTATCTGCATATTGAATGCAGGATGCATCAGGGATGGCAGTATGAAGATTGTTGATGAAGATAGAAAAGAGTAGAGGACCTAGAATAGGGCCCTGAGGGACACCAAGGGTGAGAGGTAGCAGGGTGGACAGTTTGCCCTGCTAAAATACACCCTGTTGTCTGCCATTCAGATAGGATAGGAACCACTGAATAGCATGGTTATCTATGGAGATGGAATTTAGGAAATGGATGAGTAATTTGTGGGTGACCATATCAGAGGCCTTCGACAGGTCTAGAAATAGGCTGAAGATAGCCTGTTGTTGTTCCTATTTTGGAATGTGGTATCTGTAAAAGAAAGGAGGGTGGAGGTGGTGCTGTGATGTGGCCTAAAGCCATGCTGAGAGTTGGCAAGCAGACTGTTCTGAATGAGATATTCTATAAGCTCCTTATGAATGCACTTCTCCATTAATTTGGCTAGTGGTGAGAGAATGGCAATGGGTCTGTAGCTGGGCAATTCTGTTGAACTTCCACCTTTGTGGAGTGGGATAACATGGGATATTTTCCAGATTGAGGGGATAGTTCCATCAGTTAGTGTTCTATTGATTAGGATAGAAATGGGAAATGCTATGTCATTGGCAGCTTTTTGTACATACTCTGCAGGAAGGAGGTCAGCAGAAAGTGTGGTTGGTTTTAGTGTTTTGATAAGGGATCTGATAAAAGTGGTAGAGACAGGTTGGAATTTAAAGGGGGGATGAGAAGTGAGTGTGTTAGTGATATAGCTAAGGGCTGAATAGTTTCAGTGAAAAGGTTACTAAAGGCAGTGGCAACAGTTTCTGGGGATTTATGGGTGTAGTTTGATAGGGTTGAGGTAGTAGATTGTCCTGGATGAAGAAGTCAGTTAATACATGCCCAAAATTTTGGGGTTTATTTTGGTCTTTAAATTGGAGGTTCTGCTAGTAGTTTTTTTTGTGTAGCAAAATGATTTTTTTGTATCATTTCTAAGTTGATGATATCTTACTTGGTTGAGGGGGGGGGCTTTAGTTGTTCGCCATTTGGTCCAGGCTATATTTCTAAGTTTGATTTTTATCTTAGTTTCCTTTGTGAGCCATAGAGCAGTATTAGATTTAGTCTTTATAGTACGTGCAAGAGCATGGGAGTCAAGGATGCTCAGGAATTTATTGTTAAAGAAAATTATGGCTTCATCTAGTGGTAGATTTTTTAAGATTGACCAGTTGACCGATTTAAGATCGTTTACGAAGTTATTAGAATTTAAGTTTTTATTATTTCTGATTGTTTTGTACATAGTCTTGTGGTGGGTTCCTGCCTTATGCTTAATAATATAAGTTAGTGAATGATCACTTAGGTCATCGGAGAGAGTCCCAGCTGTATACATGCTTGGGTGGCTATTGATAAGTACCCAATCTAAGATACTTTCCCTGTTGGAGGGTTTACTAATCCTAGTGGGAGAGGTTATGGGTGACAGGGGATTCAGCTGAGCAGGTACACCAGTCAGTGTTACAGTCACCAAGAACAATGGTTTCTTGGGGGTAGGTAGTGGATAACCATTGGAGGATATCTTCCAGAGTGCTTATTTTATTGTCTGGGGGGAATGTAGACACAGACAATATTTATACTCTTATTATTGTTAATTTGCAGTTTGGTAATGAGGATTTCTGCATTATTAAATGGGGGCTGTTGAACTAGATCTCTATTAACACAATGTATTTTTGTAAAGAACTGCTATCTCACCTCCCTTCTTAGCTATTCGGTCTAATCGATGTATGTTGTAGCCCGGAGGGTAATAACTCATTATCGGCAGTAGTAGGTTTAAACCAGGTTTCGGTAAGACACATTATGTCTGGGGAATGAACTGCTAAGAGGGCATGCAGATTGGAGATTTTATTATTTATACTTCGAATGTTCAAGTTAAATGTCAGGAAAGCATTTGCAGAACTGTTAAGGGGTAGTTTATTGATGGGATTGGTGGTGTAGGTGCTACTGTCACCAGGTGGAGACGGGCCAGGGATGGGATGGATGTCCTCATCTGTAATGAGGTTATATTGAAATCTGATTATGAGCTTTAGAAACTTATGAATAAGTCTTAGATAGTGCTTGCCCTTGAATTAGATTTTAAGGTTTTAATTGGATGATGAGGTAAAGGGGATGAGAGTTTGGATGTGTGGGGGATAGTTAGGTGAGCTCATTTGTAAGAGAAGTCTGGGGGTGGTAGTTTTGACATTTCAGGTATTGGAATCCGTGGTGGTACTGTTTTTCATAGGCTGCAAGGAGATAAAGGGTGATCATCAGGGGGAGTGAAGAAAATACTAGTGTTTTTGTTGATGCTAGCATAGCAAGGGGCCTAGCCATTATAGGGCACAATTTTCAACCAGGATTTTGCAGGAAAGGAAGGAGAAAAGTTGGGTTGTAGAGAGGGAGGGCCACTTGATGATGTGTGAGATGCTGGTTGGGAGGAAGAAACAGGGGGAGTGGCTAGGATAGTATAAATTTAACAGTACTGGGGGCCAGTGGGAATAGAGGGCAGGGTGTGGCGAGGAGCGGGGCTAAACTGGACCACAAGATTTACACAACAATTAAGTAAAACATAAAAAATGTTCAACGTACATTATGCTTAGAAGGCAGTTTAACAACCACATATTCAATGAATATTATAGCATTACAATGTATTCTAGATTGCAGTCTTCTTTTTTTCTTGTTGTTTTTTTACTCTTTCATTGGTTGTGGAAAAGATATTTTTGCAGATAATGGTGATGCGCGCTTATTCCTAAACATTACAGGAACTTTGTGCTGTGAAGTTGCTGTTGTTTTACTGATGTATTAATTGTTGTAGAATACATGAAATTGTCTATCTGTATTTTACTGCTGTCTCTTTCTGCTAGTTTTAACTGATGTTGTTTTGCAAGGCAGTTCAAACTTCATTTGTTGAATTTTGTATATCCACCTGGGCCTCTTAGAGATGGATATAGAGATGTAATAGAGATGTGTCCAGCTATAGCTGCATATTAGCCATTAGCTCATGTCACATAATTATAGTGTATATCATCTATTAACATGATTGTATCATAATGTATATTCAGACTGTAATCAGTGCTACTGTACTATATATCACATGCACATTGTGCACACATACAGTTTCACCATCCTGATAGAAGTGAATATTGCATATAGTCAAAATATTATTATAAGGATGACTAAATCAACATCTCTTAATAACATTCAAGTCTCTGCAGTATGTAGGCACAGTAGTTAAATGTCTTTCTGACAAGTTGTATAAGGTGATGCTGTGCAAAATAAGGTGGAGAAAAGTAGCATTCCTCTGGCACTTTAAACAATGAACACTCACTTAACCATGTGCCTGGTAGATTTTAACACAAAGACTATGATTAAACAATAACTTACCACCTATCTAAATGTACTTAGCATTATCCACAACAGCAACATAGGTATTTTCAAACTGCAATGAAAGTGTGCTGTTATAACCAAACAGTATCCAAACGGTATACCATTATACTATTGGAAAATGACAGTGGTGACATTCCTAAGCTGTATACCAGTAGAAAACTGATTATTATATCATAGTCTTATTCTTAGGCGGTTTTCTCCATGTACCTATCTGTTTTTTTGGTCACATGTCATCAGCACATCTAATTGCAGCATTGTTTCCCTCAAACCACATTCCGACATCCAACAAAGTCAGAGGAGCTTAAATGCTTAACATACCTCTAGGATTCACACAATAGTAGCAACTGCACACATCAAACCACATCACCATAAAAACATCAAAAACATGCCACTGTCATGCACATTATAATACATTATTACATTTATTACATGCATCTTATCAGTAAGCAATGATACTGTGTGCATAAATAATGGGCAGAGGCCTACAAGCTATTATTTTTCAGATCCATAATATTCATTACACATGTGGTTGTCAAACTATTTATGTAAGCATAATGCATGTTAAATACATTTGCCTTTATCTATGTCACTACTGGAAGAACACAGAATATTACAGGTCACATGTTTTGTAATCATATAACATTTCCTCTCCTAAGCCTTCTTTCTATAATAACACAGTTATACGACATCACCAAAGTTTTTATCCCCCCCCCAAATAAGGGTCACCCATTGAAATGGGCAGGTGGAGACAGGTGCAGAAGAAGAGTCTGGAAACCAATGCCACTGCCCACAGAGGGTGACCTGACAATACTAGGAAACTTAACACCCTTTATGCTGGCTTTATTCACAACACCATTGTGAGATGTTAGGCATGAGTATCTTTTTAAGTGAAAACTGTTGCACGGAGATGCAGAAATCTGGATATACAAAGTCCATTAGTATTCAATGTGACTGCCTGCTAGGCACAACAGCATATGCTGTTTAAGTTCAATAATATCAGCTACAAATCAGTGAGGTGAAAGTAAAAGAATTGGTTTATTAAAACATCATACAAATTTTAAAAACATTCACAAACATTTATAGAGGATGTGACATAGACATAATGATGTCACATCCTGTTCAAACTACAATATGTTAAAGATACAAAACATTTTCTTAAAACTTTTGAGCACTACAGAAATAAATCACCTAACATTCTTGCTGGGTATGGCAAATTACAAATGCTGTTTGCACATAACATCAAGTCCTCCAGCTCTAACTAACATCATCAAAGTACATTAAAACACATAAAAATGCAGGACATTGTGTACCTAGTATTATAGTGGGTATGACAAAATGCTAACGCTATTTCTACATGCAACAACTAGTACAGCTCTTTACCTATTATCAAACAAATTATACATGAGATCTATTTTGTAGTTTAAAACTTTGCTCTCAGTGGCTGCATTAGAAGTCTTAGTTCATGTGTGAATAGATAATCCTATGACAGAGTTATAGGGTAAATGGAAAGAATGGCTACTAGAAATGTAATGGGTAGAGAACCGTGTAGTCAAGGGGTCTGAATATCTGGTTCAACGCGGATAGGTTTGCCTTTGAGTATGGGCTTGATTGATACCCTATCATTCAGGCGGGCTCCTATCAGCCCTCAGTCTAACAATCCATTTCACCTCTGTTTGTTCTGTTTTCTTCTATTACTAGGTCTATTCAGATCTATTACTTGGAAAACAAAACTGTGTTCATTCGAGGTGTTTGAGATATGTTTGGCCAGTGCATTGGATGAACATTGCCCTTAATTTTGTTACATGCTCCCTGATTCTCTCTTTTAGTTTTATATAACATGTACAGAATCACATGTGGCTGGTGGCGTAAATGTATATTCTTGTTTGGTACAAAAACATTAGACTCTTTTATGTATTTGCATTGATTGCATTTATGACATTTCTTAGTGTGCTATATTGTCACTAACAGGGTGCCTCTCATCTATCCTATTTGGACCACATAACATCTTATGAAGGTTCATTTTCACCTATCACATTAGAAATGGCTGCATCTGTCAATAAGATATCCCAATGTTTACTGTTATCAGGTAAATATCCTGAACTCAATGTTAAGTCATCTAACTCACTCAGAAATCCTGTATAATCAGAATTCAATCTAGAGACTCTTATCACTTGGCTCCTCATAATATTATTGAATATGTGGCCTGGATGCATGCTGCATCAGGTAGCTTCTCTACACATCATCTAAGTAGGGTATGACCGGGTTCATGAGTCATGAGTTCAAAGTCAGTAGCCTGAACACAGGGGTATTTAGGAAAAAATGTTACAGGCCTGAACACAGGGGTATTTAGGAAAAAATGTTACAGAAGCCTGAACACAGGGGTATTTAGGAACAAATGTTACAGAAACACATTACTTCACCGCAGCAGCATGCATCCAGGCCACATATTCAATAATATTATGAGGAGCCAAGTGATGAGAGCCTCTAGATTGAATTCTGATTATACAGGTGAGTTAAATGACTCTACTGTCAAGACGCCTGACACATGAGTTCAGGGATATTTACCTGTTTATAAGAAACATTGGGATATCTTATTGACAGATGTCTGAATAGACCTAGTAATAGAAGAGGTGATGTGTGTAATAAAACAGAACAAACAGAGGTGAAATGGATTGTTAGACTGAGGGCTGATGCCCTGAATGATAGGGTATCAATCAAGCCCATTTCTGGATGCTGACATCTGCTTCATGTTTGACAACTAGTGAACTAAGACTTCCTAATGCAGCCACGAGAGCAAAGTTTTAAACTACAAATGTAGATCTCATGTATATTTTGTTTGATAACATCTGCTTCATGCTGTCAGTGTTGTGTATACAACGTTGATTCTGTGCTTGCATTTTTGACAACTAGTGAACTAGGACTTTCTAATGCAGCTACTGGAGAGCAAGTTTTAAACTACAAATGTAGATCTCATGTATATTTTGTTTGATAATAGGTAAAGAGCTGTAACTAGTTGTTGCATGTAGAAATCAGACAATGTCCTGCATTTTAATGTATTTTAATGTACTTTGATGTTAACAGTTTTAGAGCTGCACTAGTTGATGTATGTGCAAACAGCATTTGTAATTTGCCATACCCAGCAAGAATGTTAGGTGATTTATTTCTGTAGTGCTCAAAAGTTTTAAGAAAATGTTTTGTATCTTAGGATGTGACATCATTATGTCTATGTCACATCATATCTAAAATTGTTGAGAATGTTTTAAAAAATTGTATAACGGCTTGAAGAAGACACCTCACTGAACGCTTGGATTATTGATTCTGTGTGATTTAACTGATATTATTGAACTCAAACAGCATATGCTGTTGTGCCTAGCAGGCAGTCACATTGAATACTAATGGACTTTGTGTATCGACTTGAACAATTGGACTTGGTATTATTTTGTGTGTGCACGGAGCTTGTTGTGAGTGTTTACTTGTCTCTGCATCTTTTTAAGTGAGTCCACACCCTCTCCCCTTATAAAGTTGTGACACCCCTTCATATCCTGTACATTCTCCTACTCAGGCCACTAATCATGGCATATACACACACACATTATTTTATGAGACTGTTCAAGATGAAAAATAAACATTATAGGTATTTTCACTCACTGATACAGTCCATTGACACAATGTCTGCTTGTTCAGAAAAAAAATATGTTTAAACAGTAATTAGAAATGCTTGAAAAGTATGTTCTGGCCAAGTGTGTGCGTGTGTGTGCTTGCGTGCATGTGTGTGTGTGTGTGTGTGTGTGTGTGTGTGTGTGTGTGTGTGTGTGTTTTTCTTTCCAAGGACAAGTGTAACATGATGAGAAGTAAATTACCCTCAATGAATCAGGGTGAAATACTTCAATTGGACACTTTTAAAATCTCAGTACTGTTAATTTATGAGAGAATAAGAGAATATAAATTAACATACATTTTCTGTAATAACAGAAGTTTATAACTCAAGTTACTGTCATTACTATTAATACACCAGCATTTCTACAAAGGTCACCAGCTTTAGGATGGATTAAGAGGGACAGAGTTAAAATTTCAGTTAAATTCATTTTTTTTCCTGAAAATCAGGGGCAGTTAAGAGAAACTTCCATGGTAGGGATGAATCTATTTCTTGTAATGAACTCCCCCTAGACATTACAAATAATAGTAGTACTTTAATTTATTAAATTTCTAAACTACATCTGATGAGCGGTGTTATATAAACAATAAAGCAATAGATTAATAATGGACTTGTGGCCCATATTCCATATATTCAAAATATTTTTGAACTGCCTATCTCTCTCTTTATATAAGTGTTTGTGTGTGTGTGTGTGTGTGTGTGTGTGTGTGTGTGTGTGTGTGTGTGTGTGTGTGTGTGTGTGTATATATATATATATATATATATATATATATATATATATATATATATATATATATGGGTCTACTTTACATGTCGACAGTTCAGAATGTTGACTTTCATATGGCCGAGACCATATGATCAACTTTCAGAATGCCGACCATGTAAAGTAAACATAAAAACACAACAAACACTTACCTTAAACTGTTAGCGGGGGGGCTACACAGCCCTGCACCCCCTGTGGGGGGCTCCACCCCCCACCCCCCATAAATTTAATATATCAACTCCGAGATCGCACTATAGTGTGAAAATGGGACATTTTCCCATTCCACACTGTGCGGAGATAGTGGTTCCCCATGGTCGGCTTTTCAAGTCGATCATATGTTCTCAGCCATATGAAGACCAACTTTATGAAAAGTTGAACATGTAAAGGAGACCCATATAAATACATACACACACATATATATATATATATATATATATATATATATATATATATATATATATATATATATACATATATTTACAATATATATATATTAACAATACCTGGCTGTAATGATGCTAAATACTATGTTTGCATTAGTTTGTGTTCACCTTTCAAGACTTTTTAATGTTTAAAAGTGCATTCTACTGGATTAAGGGTTGCACATAAGTCAATGATTATATGTCTTCTTGCATATTGCATTTCACTACAGGATCATTATGTATTTCAGTCATGATAGTGTCATGTCCAAAGGTCTGACAAACAATGTATGCTTACATATATATATCTATCCTCATGTACACTGAAAACCCTCTCCTCTTACCTCCCACACTCAGACTTGTGAGAGATGCACTTGTATATCCAAATTGGAAGCCAGACACTCTCTAGCCAAGACCGGAATAGCTGGTCAAGAGGAGAATGTCAACACTTGCACCACATCACATGGAGCACATAGCCCTCCAGAACACACACCAGCACTGCCTGCACGTAAAAACACAAACCACACATCCACCTTGGCGAAGGCTCTCAATAAAAATCTACCAAAACAGCAGAGACTTCCAAGGCAGAAACGCACTCAAACACCACAATGCAACACTAATCATGAGACAAATAACTCTCCTAAACAGTGTGCCACTCAACCAAAACCCCTAAGGCAAAACAGCATGCCCAACACACTAGCCATAGATGATTCGATAGTGAGGCACACTGATGTCCCACTCACTAGGTTGAATAAGGAGAAAGTAACAGTCAGCTGCCTGTCAGGTGCTAGGATCCACCACATAATGCATACACTCAGGTCCATAAATAACAGGTACAAATATGACTCTGTCACTGTACATGTGGGTGTGAATGACCTGAGATTTACCTCCCTGGACTACATGAAAAGAGACTTGGAGGAGCTCTCAGATTATGTAGCCCAGATGGGTATGACCATAGCCTTGAGCAGCCTTCTACCATCACCCAGAATTATACCACAGTACAAGCAGAAAATTATTGATTTCAACAACTGGCTAAGTTTCTGGTGTCATTCTAAGGGGATCCAGTATCTGTCTGCCTGGGATAACATGACTGACAGACCTCGATGCTTTGCCAGAGATAGCCTGCATCTGTCACCCTTGGTACTTCTGGATACTGGCCAATGCTCTTGCCAACCCTTTAGTGCATTTTTAGGCAGTGTTCCAAAGACCAAATTACCACGTAACAGCTACAAACAAATGCAACCTGAGGGTCATGCTGCTCAATGCTAGAAGTCTATATCTCAAAATGCACTCACTAGAAACACTCCTTAAAATGGAGAACATCAAATTTGTGGTGTAACAGAGACCTGGTTCAAGGCAGCAGATAGCAGCCCTGTACCGCTAGGCTATAAATCATTCCATATCTTTCGGCCCGAGACCTTGGACTGAAGCACCAAAGGTGGTGGTGTTTCCATATTCATAAAGGATGCGCACACCTCCAGACTGGTAGTCCAACATAACGCATCAGAGACTTCGGGTGCCGTTAACGTTGGGTAAGACAGCGATTCAGGTCATAGCCTGCTATAGGTCCCCAACCATGACCCAAGACCCACACTTCACGTTCCTAAGCACCCTGGAGAATATCAGGGTCCAACCTAACACTCTCATACTTGGCGAATTCAACTACCCCTCCATTAACTGAGAAAACTACTCATGTACCAATACACTTGCCCAATGTTTTCTGGTATTGATTAATTCCAATGCTCTGGACCAGCTCATTCTTACCCCACTAGAGGTAGCAACATCCTTGACCTGGTCATGACTATCATGGGCAACTGTTGCTCTATACCAATAGCCAACTCCTCCCTGGGTATATCTGACCACAAACTAATCACCTTGGAAATCCACCCCCCCCCCCAAGGTAACCACCATGAAAAACTTCTCCAAAGCTAACTTTGGGCTCCTAAAAACAGAGGTGGCTAACTTCACGGTACCCATGCAATTGGAGAACAGCTGCATGACTCCGAATCATACACTAATGCCCTGTACGAACTCATACACATATGCATGGATCTCACCATACCCAATAGAACCAAGGCGCTCTCCTCCAAAAAAGGAAGCCAATCTGGTGGTCTCCTGCCATAAACAAACTCTGCAACAGAAGGAGGAAACTGATGTGAAATAAGGTGAAGTCACAAGACAGGAAAAACACCCTCATCAGCTTCAACAAAAAGTTGAGATCCCTCATCAAATCCTCTAAAGCTAGCTATGAAAACAGAATTGCAGCAGATAGTAAAGACAACCACAAGGCCTTCTATAGTTATGTAAAGAATCTCCACGGAAATACCCAGATTTGCTCGGAGATGTTGCACAATGGCACCTCCTATACTGAGCAAACAGATGTAGCCAATATACTGGCCGACAGATTCAGTGCCATCTCTACCGCTCTCTCCCCCACCACAGGACCACTCACAATACCAGTAGATTGCCAGGCACCCAGTACTACTGCTACACAGGTTAAAACAGCACTACCCAAAGCTAAGAATAAAGTTTCTATGGGACCTGACAATATCCCTGGCTGTGTTCTACATGAACTACAGAGTGAACTGGTACCTCACCTGTGTGTCCTATTCAATAACGAAATATACACCAGGATCTTTATTAAATAAAGCTTTCGGGTCTACACCCTTCATCATATTAATAACATAAAAAAAAAAACCATTTTTTTTAAAAGAGAACATGTCAAGTCACATGCTTCAACCCAACCACCTAACAAAAAAATTTAAAGCTACAATGAATCAATAAATATATGCAAAAGTAGCACATAAAAATCACATCTATAATGTAACTTCATGTCCATATTAGGCTGAGTAGATTAATTGAGTTTGAGAAGAGTGGTTATTTGAAGGAATTTATAAATAAAGTGATTAAAGATATAATTATTGAAAGAGAGTCCAAACAATATTATGCTGAGATTAGGTCTATAGGTGATGATAAACCTAGGTTCACCTATAGGAGCCAGAATAAAATGGAGATGATAGTAAAACAGTGAAATGCTATAATTGTACTTGTTGCAATGACATTTATACAGGTGATGCTACATTTACACATCCTATAACTAATGAGACATTTACCATGAGAACAATTACTGCTTGTAATGAGGAGAGAGTAGTATATTTGGCTAATTGTGTGTGTTGCACCTCATTCTATGTAGGCAAAACTATAAGAAAATTGAGGGAGAGAATGGTAGAACACAGGTCTGAAATCAGGAGGAAGTTGCCCACCAATGCCTTAAGTAAACATATATTGGATGAAGGTGTGGGACATACTTTTAGATTTAGGGTCCTTTGTAAGGTAGAGGTAGGTCTTAGGAAGGGTGACATTAATAATTTATTGGAATTGAAAGAACTAGAATGGATTATTAGACTTCAAGCTGATGTAGCCCCAGGCCTAAATAATTCAGTTAGTCTAAGTTTAAGTTTTAATTATT